>NC_079503.1:92841174-92943111 GCF_030052815.1 Hevea brasiliensis
AGAGAAATTCTCAATCTTGTTCTTTCTTCTTTATCTTCTAATGCTACTTGCAGCAATGGATTTTACAACTTCATCATTGGTCAAGGCTCTCCAAACACTGTCTATGGTTTCTTCCTCTGCCGTGGTGATGACACCAAAGATATCTTCCAAGAATGCGTCAGAATCGTGGCTAGAGAAATACTTCGTCATTACCTACAAGAGAAGTCGCTTTAATTAATTACAATGAGTGTATGTTGCATTTCTCAAACCAAGATTTCTTCTCTTTGGTGCAAAAAAAGCCCATTTTACAGCTGCTGAATATGCAAGAAGTTTCAGAGCTCTGGCGGTTCATGGACTTGCTAGGAAAAATGATGAATAATGTTACTGTGCAAGTGGCGAATGATCCATTTGGAAAGAGGATTGCTACAGCAGAAGCTAATTTCTCAAGTTTCCAAAAGTTGTACACTCAGTGCATGCAGGATTTATCTGTGGGTAGAACTTGTCTTGGGGGGACACAAGATTCTCTGTGATACAAGGACTGGATTTGAGTAGAGGTTGAGGAATTGATTGGGTTTGTAAGGAGATGAATGTAGGTAGCCATCTGCCAAAGCTGGAGAGCCAAAGGAATGATTTGGGAAGACTTTGAAGAACTTGGAGAATAAGGAGAAGAAGAAACTAGGCTTTATGGAGAAGAGGGAGGAGAGTTGACGATGTGGTGGTGGTGGTGGCGGCGAAGAGATTTGGTGCATGCTGTTGCTACTGCTAGTGGGGGAGGGGGTAGTTGAGGAAAGGGAGGGTTTTGAAGAGAATTTGAGTTTGGGTTCATGAGGCCTGGCCTAGCTGGAGATTGTGCTATTTGGTGTTGAAGCATTTTTCATCTTTGATGTTAGGATGAACCGTGCAATTGAATCCAAAACCAAATGAGATAGAGGAGACAGAGAAGAGAGGGTGAGAGGGGAGAAATAAGAGAGGGGGCCGTGGGTTGTAAATGGGATGTCAGTTAGAAATCGGTTAAAAAAGGTCAAAGTGACTTTCTCTTTCATATAATTAAAGTTGAGTAAATTTATTATAGCAAATTGAAATTGAGGTGCAGAAATGAAACAAGCCGACGTTGTGTGGAAATTAGCCTTTATTTGAGTTGAGCTACAGCAAAACTTTCAACCCTTATTTAGAATTTTTTTATGAGTTCTATTAAAATCTTTTCAAATAGCATTTCTTGCTTATCGTTTTGGTTTGAGAACTGGATTTCTAAAAATACAAGCTCTAGTCTTTTGATTCAGAAAGTGTTTGCTTATCTTAAGTTTATTATTGGCTGCCTTAGTCCTTTTTCACTCACTACTATTAGCATAGATTCCTTCAGAGTTTGTACATGTTCCTCTGCAATTTGTTTGCAAGGGTATTATATGTCATTCAGATACTAATAGGACTCATGTGAAAAGCTTTTGGTGGAATTTTAGTTTTTTGCAGATTTTATTTAATTATGTTCAACATGTGTTGCTATTTGTAGCATTTTGGTCTAAAAACCATTTTGTGGTTGTTTGATCTTAGCATAATAGCTATTGTTTAGTGACTTTCCTCGTGAACTTTTGCATCTTACAATCCCATTAATTTGCCTTCTTTGGTTATATGCAGGATGTAAAAAGGCGTGAAGATGCAGCTGCACGAGGTAATATTTTCTTAAAATTGTAATTAACCACTGCTATTCATTTCATAATGTCTGGCTTGGGCATTTGTATGTTTTTTTTCCTTCAAAAAAGATGAAAATTATATTGGTCCTTTGTATTTTTGATATTTTATTGAGAAAATCCTTTTGCATTTACAAGTCAACTTGCACATTGTTTCTTCTTAATTTTGTATTTTGCAGTGTTTGCCACACCAGCTCTTTTTGAGTGTAACTTGGAAAACTTAATTTTGTTTGACCATATCATGTAGAACATTGTGGACTGATTATTTTTCTTCAAGATTGCCAGTTGCCATTTTAGTTCAGTTGTATAATTTACACTCTATATTCTCCCTTCTCTTCTGCAGCTGGAATTGTCCTGGAGGAGAAAAATTGGCCACCATTTTTCCCCATTATCCATCACGATATTGCAAATGAAATACCAATTCATCTACAAAGAATTCAATATGTTGCATTTACAACATTTTTAGGTAAGTTATTATCAAATGCTTGCCTACCTGTTTGTGTGCAAATCACTACGTTTGTACTAATGGCTTTTTTTTCCCCTTTGTATAAGAAGAGGAATTTTAGTGGGAGTGTGAGAGAGAGATTATAATATGGTGGACATGGTATTATATTTATATTTCCCCCCTTGTTAAAGTTGCAAAATAAATAAGTAAATAGAGTGCCAGCACAGTTCTTGTCAAGACCCTACCTAACATTAATGCCATCTTTTTAAAAAAAAAAAAAAAATTGGGAGGCAGTGTTGGCAGATGTTTGAGGTATCTAGAGCATTTATAATCTCAGTTAGCATGATTGACCGTATTGAATTTAACATTATTGTGGCTGATGACTTAAGTGTTTGCCATTACTGCCAAAACTGTTAACTCCTTCCTTTTCCTTTCACTAAATTAGTATGCCCTCATATTGAGGCATAATTTTGAACATGAAGCATCCACAAGATTTTTTTGCTTGTTTTCAGTCAGTATCTATGGGACTGTTTTTAATGATCAATCATCTCATAGCAAAAAATTGTGTCATATTCTTCATGTTTAGGTTTAATTTAGTTTTTCCATGTTGTTTGATGCCCATTTTTGTTAGAAGCAGGCCTTGTGAAGCTTAAGCCTTGTCATTATTATAACTGTGGCTGTCTCATTTTCTGTAATGTAAATCTATCATTTTGGTAAATCTGAATTCTCCTGGATGAAGTGCGTCTCTTCCTTATTCACCACCCACTGCTAGGTGCTAGGGTGGTGGGGCCAGCTGCCCAAAAGGGACTGACTTTTCTTTGTTTCCTCATTTTAGTCAAATAGTTCTGGGATCTTTTGAATTGCATTCCTTCTTCTGTGAGCTTCTCTAGTGGCATATTATCTTTGTGTCATGGCAGTTACTGGTCTCCTTACGAATTTCCTGTCATATCCTAGCTTAGGCAAGTTAACATCACATCACATTCCGCAAGACACCTCTGCTTAGGAACGCAACCTATAATTTGGAAAGTTAATATCAAAGAAAGCAATCTAACAGTCCTTATCCTAAAGGTAGAGAGGAGAGTGAATCTTGTATTTGCTATGTTTTAAAAGCACTTTCCCGTCTATTGGTTACGTTCCTGGGAATGGAAATCTGGAGATGTAAATTTTTTTGCATGAAATGGCTGTTTTTGATGTTGAATCTGTGACCTTTCACGGAAGCCTAGACTTTTATGGTGGCACATTTAAACTCAGGAAGGAAGAAAATCAGTCCATGGTTAATTTGACTAAATTTGTTACAACATAGACCTGGATCTTGTTTGCTGCCCTATCTTTGTTTCTTGATCGAATGACATAATTAGAATTTCTTGTCTACTTGTTGCTCACCATTATTTATTTATTTATTTGGAGTCAAATTGTGTAAGGTGAGTGTCTCTCCTGTTTTTCTTTGGGTGTGTCATGTTTGTTTCATGCAATTATCTATTTGCTGTTCTTTTGCATAAGTTAGTTGGTATATACCTTGGAAGATGACCAAGACAAGTAATGAATGTTGATTCTATCTTGTGCAGGATTGGTTGTGTGTCTTTTCTGGAACCTTATAGCTATTACAACGGCATGGATTAAAGGCGAAGGTTAATTTAGAAATATATGTTGCATTTGTCCTCTGCAAACAGTTTTTCACTATGTATTGATGTCTTAAAATGCCATGTAATCTGATCCTGTCATGTTTGCATCCTAGGGGTGAGAATCTGGTTTCTTGCTATTATTTACTTCATATCAGGAGTTCCTGGTGCATACGTTTTGTGGTATCGTCCACTTTATCGTGCATTTAGGTAATGATTTCGACTGCTGTACATGTATTTTCCTCCATTTCCTTCACCTTCCGTTGAAGCTTTATACCTAACTGTTTTGTTGTTGATGATGCCCAAAAATGTTGTATGCAACTTAGAATATATGTAAGATTGTTTTGGAATCATCTGGCATTGATTTATTATTCACTTGCTTGGGTTAGATTACTTTTAGCTGGTGGCTATAGTTATCTGGTTTATATTATTGGGATGAGTAATAAATAAAGGTGCTTTCTTGGCTTGCAGGACTGAAAGTGCTATGAAGTTTGGATGGTTTTTCCTGTTTTATATGGTAAACTCTTGTCTTTCTGTCAACAGGTCTTGTATTCTCCTGTAATAATCAACAAATATCCAATTTACAGTTCTGTTTTATGTCCATAGGTTCACATTGGCTTCTGCATCGTAGCAGCGGTTGCTCCTCCTATAGTTTTCAAAGGGAAATCTTTCACGTACGTCTCTTGAAGCATTTCAATTGTTTCTCTACTTCAATATGTGTTTCCACACTAATCTAAAGTTTCTAGGCTCATTTTTCTGTATAATAAGAAGCTTTCTGAGAAGTTTGACTATTTGCTGATGGTTTCTTGTTGTGGTTCATTGAAACAGTGGCATCTTGTCTGCAATAGATGTTGTGGGTGACCATGCTTTAGTGGGAGTAAGTATGACCGAGCCCAAGAATATGATAGTTGGATATATGGTCTCAACTTGGATGTTTATTAGAATTAACATAGGATTATTTGTATTGCTGTCTGTCTGGGCTGTACTAATTATGTTTTCTTTGCTTACAGATATTCTACTTCATTGGATTTGGATTATTCTGCGTTGAATTGGTGCTCAGTATTTGGGTTGTGCAGGTCCATTTCTAGAACTACATTTTTTCCAGTGAAATTTGATGTTAAATTATACTGGTAGCTCATATTTTTCCAATGGAGATTTTCTTCTTTTAACCTCAGCTTTATTTGTGCAGCAAGTATACATGTATTTCCGTGGCAGCGGTAAAGCTGCTGAGATGAAGCGCGAGGCTGCTAGAGGAGCAATGAGGGCTGCAATATGATGATGATACTATGCTTGTGAACGGGCAACTATTCCGAGCTTATTTGTTGGTTTAGGCTGTACATCTCAAGAGATTTTTGCCTTTATGGTATAATGAAATTTATATTTTACATGTAAAATAGTAAGGATTTGCACCTAAAATAAGTGTATTGAATTTATGATAAATCAGGTCTTTTTTCGTTTCTCCCTTAGGCCTTATCCCTGTAAATTTCGGATAAAAAGATCATGACTTGAGACTGGCTTTTGTTGGACCAATTCCATTATTGCTTATCGCTTGCTTGAGTGCTTGTAAATGCTTTTACTTGTAATATTTACGGGTTCTGTAATCTTGGATTTTTTTTTTTATTTATTTGGAAAATTTAAACTAATGATTTGCCCACTTCACACACACACATATATGTGGATAATTATTTGGTCTTTAAAATTTAATAATATTAATTATTAGATATTTTATTTTTGAAAGGTAATTAATTAATTCGTAATGAAGAATAATTAATAAATAAATAATCATTTTCAATAATAGAAGGCGAAACTCGCATTTATTGAAAAAGAGAAAAAGGACAACCAGCAAGGACGATCGAACGGTGCGTTTGAAATTTTTAGATACTGATTGTTTAACGACTTTTCCTTAAACAGCAAATCCGACTGTTGGTGCTCTCACGTGCATGATATCATACATCAACCGAAAATCTAACATTTATTTAGAAAATATAATTAATAAATAAAAAAATTCTCTTCATTTTCATTTGCCATATTTATTTTTTTAAATTATCTGTAATATTTTTATTCTTTGTTTCTATTAAATATAATAATATTTATAAGAAAATAATTAAATAAGTTAAAAGGGTAATATGATTGATAATATCAATTAAAATTAATTTAAAAAGAGGAGATTTGCTATTTTAATTTAAAATGTTTATTATAAATTAACATAATACAACACACTCCTTAAAAAATAATAGCGATGGGTATCGCCACTGGGAAAAGATGAGCAGAAACTCGGTAAGAGCAAAATTTGGTCAATTAAATTAAAGGTCAAATATTAACCAAAGATATGAATAATTAAGTTAATGAAGTGGATTAAATTAATTAATCATGATTATGAAAAGTTAAACATTAATATTTAATTAGTCAAAAGATGACAAACATCATCTTCATCTTCTTTTCTTCCCTCTTGCCATCCCCTTCTCTCTTTAATCCACCATTGAAGCTTCATTTTCAAGCTTCAAAACTCTTGAATTCCTCGATAAATTTTATAGCAAATCGAGAGAAAACCTTGGATTGAGTTTTGAATTAAAGAAAGCAAGCAAGAAATCAAAGAAACTTGAAAATTAATGAAGGAAGGAATTTTGGTTTGGGGAGACTAACAAGGAAAATCAAAGTTTTGGTGAATTGAAGGTTGATTGAAGGTGATTAGAGCTTGAAATCAAGGTTAGTGCTAAGAAACCCCTTGAACTTTCAAAGTTTTTGCTATCTAGTTAGGGTTTTATACAATTAGAGTTTTCTTGATATGAAGCCTAATTAATACTATTGTGGTTGTTTTATGATTATTTGATGCGTATTGATTGAGAAATATTAATGATTTGTTAAAGAAATTAAATGAATTGATTTTTGCATTAGGTGTAAAATCTGGACAGCTTGAGTCAAGTGGAGTTAAATGCTTATAACTTGAGCTACATAACTCCAATTGATGTGAAACTAATAACAAATTAAAGATAAGACAATATGCTAAAAGTTTTATGAGGACCAGTTACCCAAATTTTGGGTGTAGATACTTGAAATAATTGCTAGAAATTGAGTCACTAAACCTAAAAGCTAGGTATAGGGCACCCTGAATAGTCCGAATTAAATGGGTATAACTTACCCTAGGAAACTCCAAATGATATGATTCTTGATTTTTTAAAAAGCTAAGACATAAAGAAATAACTTTCCTGAAGAACAAAATGACAAATACTGATTGTAACTTATTCAAATTTAGGCTTTAAAAACTGCTCAAAACCTGTCCTACGATTGTATAATTGAGCATCTGAATCTGTCCTGTTTACCTGGACATAACTCATTGTATATAATTCCAAATGAGAAAATTTTACCTCGTTGGAAAGCTAAGACATAGAGGAACAACTTTCATGAAGAATCCTTGACCTGAAACTGACTGAAAGATACCTAAATGTTGGCTGGAATCTGAAAATGCAAACGCTGGGACCCTGAAAAATAACCAAATAAATAGTATACACTAAATTGAGTATAACTTACTCTACAAAACTCTAAATTGAGCAAATATTGAATTTGTGTAATCCTGAAACACAGAGGAACAATTCATATGAAGACCATAATGCTATATTATGACTATAACCTATCCAAATTCTCTTGACAAAGTGAGTCCAGAAATCTGCTTGGATTCTGGAAGTGACCTGAAAACCTGAGATTTGGTCACCTGAATAGTTTTGACAAAATGGCTATAACTCAAGCTACACCAATGTAAATTGAATGATTCTAAAACCAAAATGAACATAAGATATAGATCTACAATTCTCATGAAGAAAGTATGGCATAATTATTGCTGTACCTTGGCCAAATCTATTGAGGAAGTTGAGGTACCAAATTTGGAAATTATGAAAAATGAGCCAAATAAGCCTAGACAATGGGTATAGGATTGGCTAAGTGGGCATGTTAATAGTAAGAGTCACCAAGTGGTCAGTACTGAAAATAAAAATTAGTATTATACCAGTCAGAGCCACTGAGTGGTCAGTAATGAGAATAAAAATCAGTGTTATATTAGTCAGAGCCACTGAGTGGTCAGTACCAAGAATGAAAACTTGTGCTAAACCGACCAGAGCCATCGAGTGGTCAATGTTATGAGCCCATTATCCAATCTATATGCTGTCTGTCATAAGTTACTATGAGTACTGGAGTAAAGCTTCCAGTTGTGATCATAAAGACAACAATTCCAATTAAAATATGATAAAATATTGTAAAATAACTATAAAGATTTGATGTTATAGACTCTACATTCTTCTTAAAATGATTTATGAATATTTAAATGAGCATTTTCTGTATTTCATTTAAGCATGAAATTATTTTTGTTTGTATATGGTATTTTCAATATGTAAGTGCACCACTAAGCGGAAATACTTAGCGCGATGGTTCTCCTCATGCAGGTTTAGAAGATAAGATCCAGTAGACTTGGGCAGGGATTTTGGTGCGACTCTGCAATAGTAATCACTGTCATTTCATCCCATAATTTTGGTAGACGCCATTTGGGCCACAATAGTGCATGCTCATGATGCATTGTCATTAAACACAAAATTTGTAATTTAAATTTTGAGTGTATGATAATTATGTATATTTTGTAAATGAATGTAATGAAAGAACTTTACTTATAAAATGGATGAGAATTGAGAATATGAATTGTGATTTTGAAATTATAGTAAATATGAGACTTTAGCAGGTCAATTCTTTAACAGGTAAAATATTAAAAATACAGAAAAACTCTTGCAGTTTCCATTTAAAATTTCTTTAATTAAATTACGATGAAATTAAACTGGCTCTAAAAACTTATAGGATAAGTTTAGGTGCTTCGACACAGAATGTGACATTTCTTTGCTCTGCTACACTGTAGATCGGATAAGGGAGTGTTACACAACCTGAGGGATTTGTCATTCCAGGTATGAAAAACCATGTTTTGCTTGCTTAAGAAATCTTTATATGGTTTGAAATAGTCGCCTAGGCAGTGGTACAAAAGATTTAATACATTCATGGTTTATAATGGCTTTATTCATAGTTCATATGGTTGTTATGTATATCATAGGAAGCTTTCAGATGATTCCTTTGTTTATTTGCTATTGTATGTGGATGACATGCTTATTGATGCTAAAAGCATATCACATATTAACATTTTGAAAAAGCATTTGAGTGATGAGTTTGAGATGAAGGATTTAGTGTTGCAAAGAAGATATTAGGAATAGAAATTATTAGGGATAGAAGTATTGTGAAGCTTTTCTTATCTCAGCAGGCCTATGTTAAGAAAGTGCTGAAGCATTTCAATATGAAAAATTCTGAGCCTGTGATTATTCTGTTTGCTATCCATTTCAAGTTATCTGTAGGCATGTCACCAAACATATCCAGTGTTCCTTGTTTAAGTGCTATTGGTAGCATCATATATGCTATGGTTTACACCTGACCTAACATTTTACATGTAGTTAGTATTGTGAGTAGATACATGACATGTCCTAAAAAAGAGCATTGGCAGGCAGTGAAATGGATTCTAAGGTATTTAAGGATATTATAAATGTTGGTCTAACATTCGACAAGGCCAAGATAAGTGATTCAATTATTGGCTATGTGGATTTAAATTTTGCAGATGACTTAGACAAGAGGAGATCTCTGACAGGTTATTTATTTACTCTTTCTAGAAGTGCTATCAGTTGGAAGGTGACATTACAAGCTATAGTTGCTTTGTCTACCATAAAGGCTAAATATATGGCTTTAGTAGAGACAGTAAAGGAAGCTTTATGGTTACAGGGTTTGATTGATGTTCTTAGGTTGATACAGAACAAGCCAACAATGTTTTGTGACAACCAAAGTGCAATACATCTCATAAAGAATCAGATGTACCATGAGCGAACTAAGCACATTGATGTTAGATATCACTTCATTCGGGACATTGTATCTCAGGAGACTATTGTTGTGCAAAAAGTCTGTACACATGATAATCCAACAGATATAATATCCAAAGGAGTCCCAGTCAGCAAGTTTAGGCATTGCCTAGACTTGGTTGGCATTTGTAGTGCTTAGTAGTGCCCTTATAAGGGCATTTAGCAAGACAGAGTATTTCTGGTGATTTTATTGATGATGAAGGGAATTCAAACCAAGGGGAAGAATTATTATTTTTATATAGCTTGAATTTTGGAAATGTCTTTATGGACTTAAATTGTGATCCGACCTGAAAGTTTCGTGTTGTGACACGAATGGGATAAAAAGTGAGATCTATGATGGTAGCAGAGGGCACGGGCTGATAGGCCCACTCTCGAGGATCGGGCAATGCTCCTGTGGTATGGACCAATATAAATATTATAATATTCTACCCTTTGCAGTAGAGTTATGAGATATTTAAGAAACACACAGTGATTATGGTTTGAGAGTTCTCAGCGATTATATCTTGCTCTTTTCATTATAGTAGAATTTTTTTTTTATCTTGCTCATAGATGTAGATCATACTGTTGAACCACGTAAATCCTGTGTTATTCTTCTTCTCTTTTTATATATTGTGTGGTTGTGTGATTATGTGTGTTTCTTAAATTTATGTGCCTGTTATAACAGTTTGGGTTCTATCATTTATTTCAACAGTGGATGTAGCATTCTAGTTTTATGGAGATCCATTTCAGGGGTCCTTTTTTTACTTGGACTCGGCTGATGGAGCGTTTGGATCAGGCCATCTGCAATGGGAATTAGAGGCTTAGTTTCCTTGACAGTTATGTGCTCCACTTGCCTAAGATGCATTCAGATCATTGTCCTTTACTTTTATTGCCCACTGTTGACCAAAATATGCACTTTCAGGATCATCTGTTTCACTTCTAAGCTGCCTGGATGACGCATTATAAATTCAAGGATATGGTCCGTGAATACTGGCAGCCGAATTCCTTTTTTATGTTAGTAGTGGGGCATTTTACAAACAGGCTGAAAGATTTGAATATTCTATCTTTTAGGAACATTTTTGTAACACCCTCACTGTAGCAATTCCGCATAGTCTACTGTTCCGGTGACCGGTGTCGGTCCGGACAGCTAGAACGTCCGGAAAAATATTTAAACTAAAGTGAGGGACCATAATTAACTCAAATATTAATGAGAAAAATTTAGTAAAAATTTTAGAAATAAAATACAGTTAAGTCAAAAGAGCCGGTGCCCAAGCGATGGGTAACCAGAGGTAAGTTGCGGTTCTCGCAACGAGGAGCCCTAGACCCGGGGGAAAAATTATAAAATAATTTTTGGGACTCCAGAAAAGGGTTATTGAGGTTCCTATAGCATTAGAATGCCAAGAAAATATTTAGAAAAATTTTTCAATCGGTACAGACAATTTTGACCCGTTAAGCCAAACGGAGGGCATTTTGGTCATTTCGCCTTCAGAGGTGATTTTTGACCTACTTGTCCAGTTGAGTAAATAATTAATATGACATAAAATATGAAGAAATATTGCTAAAATTAAATTGAAATGTGGTAGAAAAGAAAAGAAAAGAAAAATGAAGGAAATTAGGGATAATGACATCACATGATGTCATTTACATACCCTCCACCAATCACCATTCAATAAGTCTTTTTTTAAACAATTAAAAGAGACAAATGGACCTAAAAATTCTACTCATCTTCTTCTTCTTCTTCCTCCAATACGTGACCTCTTCCATAGCTAAGTATATTCAAGCTTTTCAAAGCTTGATTCACCCATTTCTACCCAACAAAATCATAACCTAGCTTCACAAAAAATTAACCTAGCAACTTGAGCAACCTCTAGGCAGCCAAAAGAGGAAGAAAGAAAGGAGTTTGGGTGGCTGGAAATTCTGCCCCATTCAAGGTTAGTGCACATATACACCTAAAGCTCTTTATTTCTATGTTAAAGACTTGAAATAAGTAAGGATTTGTAACTAAAATGAATAAAAACTATGTGTATGTATGCCATCAATTTTGGTAGCCCTAAGGAAGGGATGAGAGTGACTGTTTTGATGGACTTTAAGTGGACTAAAGATCATGATTAAAGAATATATGCATGTGATAATGAATTAGTGAGTTAAACTAAGGTAATATGGGTGAAACTTGAACTTGGGCTAGGGTTTGGAAGTGAAAATTTTGATTTGGCTTATGAAATGGTTAAAGAACATTCTAATGGTCAATTAGTGACCATTTGAGGTATGTTGACCATAAATTGGACTGAAAAATGGCATGGCAAAGTGAATGTGTAGGCTGCCTAGGGACAGCAGCAGGGTGACTAAAATTTCAGTCCACTTGGACTGCCATATCTTGGGCTGTGTTGGTCCAATTGGTGTTTGGCCAATTGGACATGAAACTAGGCTTATAATGGCACATTTTTGCTGAAGAAACCATGCCCAAAAGACCAAAGCAAGAGGACCAAAAGTTGGCCCCATTCCGGATACCACTGCAGCACCTCTGAATGACCAAATGAATAGTAACTGTTCATTTGGCCATAACTCACTGTAGATATGGTCAATTGACCTGAAATTTTTACAGCAACAAGATAGGATATAGACAAACAACTTTCATGAAGAACATCACCCCAAATTATTCCATTAACCCATTCAAATTATTGGGCAAAGTTGAGTTATCAAACCTACAACTCTACAGATTTTCATTTGAGCAGTAATGTTTGGAGGACTATAACTCTCTCTAGAAAACTTGGATTTAGGCGATTCTTGAACCGATGGAAACCTAAGGCATGGTAGAACATTTCATATGAAGAAAGTTAGACCAAATTATGAACTTAACTTGATCAAATTACTGACCAAAATTGGACCAAAATCTGCCAAAACCCAAAATTGCAGCATGAACAGTACACGTGAACAGTAAACTTATTTTGGCCATAACTTGAGCTACAAAACTCCAAATGGAGTGATTCAAAAAAAGAAATTCAACTAGACAAAATAATGAACAACTTTCATGTTTACCATTTCCTCAAATTCCCACTGTAACAGTGCTTAATGGAATAGTAAAGTTAAGCTTCAAAAACTGAAAATTTTGTTTCCCTTGGTTTAAGCCTAGAAATGGTAATGGTGATCACTTCCAACAAGTTTTAACTGAAAAATGTGGTATGTTTGAAGTGCCAAAGCCAATGTACCTACTTTCTATGCAAAAGTCAACTTTTTTGTTGACTAATGAAGTGAATAGTGACATCAAAACTTGAAATTCAAAAATGTGAAACTTAAAAATGCAAAATGCCCTAGTAGGCCTAATGTGATTGGTTTGGATAGTTTGGCATGCCAATAGGGTATTGTTTTAGCAGTACTGCGAAAGGCTTTATGCCGTATTCATGGCTTTATGCCCGTATTCATGGCTTTTATGCCCGTATTCATGGCTTTTATGCCAATTATGTGATATCATGGCTTTTTAGCCATCGCATTTACATACGTGGTTGACGTTCTGCGTCCCATGGTATGACGGCCCGAGGCACCGCGGTGTCCAGTGCCAACGACCCGTTATCCAGTCCAGTCGTCCAGTATAGGTTACTTGGGCATGGAAAAGTATAACTGTGATTGAACTGATTATTAAAGAAAATACGAAAATTAAGTATCAGGAATGATTACAAAAATACAAAGAAGCTCAATATCATGAAGAAAATAATTAACAAAATGCATGAAGAAGTTAATATCATGAAACATGATTAGCCATCGACTACACAATAAGTTAGTAATTATTCATTTCTTATGAACACAATAGCAAGGAAATTATTATTTTTATCTGCATATTGTATTTTCTTGTATTATTGGCACCACTAAGCTTTATGCTTAGCGCGTCGCTTTTGCAACGCGTAGGTACTGAAGATTTGGACAGAGGGCCCAGTAGGCCACAGATTGGGTAAGGCCGTTCACAGTTCTGCATAGTGTCCGTGTCACCTCAACTTCTGCAGTGCATTGATAGGACACTAGGTGTCATTTTGGCATTCTG
Source organism: Hevea brasiliensis (assembly GCF_030052815.1). Classification (NCBI taxonomy): domain Eukaryota; kingdom Viridiplantae; phylum Streptophyta; class Magnoliopsida; order Malpighiales; family Euphorbiaceae; genus Hevea; species Hevea brasiliensis. The sequence continues at coordinate 92,854,845 of NC_079503.1, forward strand.
TAATAAATTTTGATTTTCTCATATGTAATGAAACTTATGTAATGTATTTTGATTTTCATGTAAATAATGCAAATTTGTGCTTGTAAATGGAAAAGTGAATATTGATCTGTGACTGTTACATGACTATCAAACGAGATGAATGATTGAGAATTGAAATTGAGAAATGAATGGTTGACAAATGTTGAGATGATGATTATTGGAGTTTGAGAGTAATTGAATACGAATATATGAATATTGGAAGTGTTTTTAACAGGTTCCGAAGAACTGTTTTCTCCATTTTTAGCCGGTACTCCGTCGAATTTTCTTTAAAATTTTCGGAACCTCAAATAAATAATACTTTTGATAAATGGCTTAAATAAATTATATTTCACAAGTTATATTCAAAAGGAAGAATAAAAATGAATTAAGATAAAATAGAGTGCTCGGCACACTGAGTGGCATAACTTGCTCGGCTACGCTGTAGTCGGGTAAGGGGTGTCACAATTTTTCATCATAAAAATTGTATTTTAGGTCACCTGAGCGGTGTGCAAAGAAGTCTGCAATATAGACCGGCACTATAAAAAAAAATAAAATAAATTAGCAACCAACCGAATCTGTTATTAATCTATTAAAATTGGTTGCTAATCGATTTAGCAACCAATTCAGTTGGTTGCAATGAGATTGGTTGCAAATAGTAATCGATAATCAAATCGATTGTAAATAACAATTGACAACCGAATCAGTTGTTAAATTAATTAAATTTGAAGAAATAAAACTTTTGGTAAAAAACTATCGATTGCTAGTAGTAACCAAATTAACAACCGACAGCAACCAAAATATAATCAGTTGTAAAAAATTTAGTATCTTTAATTTTGTAATTTTGTAACTATTTTGTAAATCAGTTGTTATTTGCAACTAATTTAGCAACTGAAAAGTTGGTTGCTAATTTAAAAAAAAATAAAAATAAATAAATTTCCAAACAATAAATAAAAAATTCAAATAAATAAATTTTTCAAAAATTACTAAAATATTAAATTATTAATGAAAAAATAGTACTAAAAAATTAATATAAAAATATTATTAAAAAATTACTAATAATAACCATTATAAAAAATATTAACAAAAAATTATATATAAAAATATACATATAACAAAAAAAATTATTAAAAATTAATATGATAAATAATTTACTAATAAAAAATATATTTATACAAAAATTTTTATTTTATACCAAAGAAAAATAAATTAAACAAAAAAAAATAGAAAGGAAAAGATGATGAAGAAGAAAATATAGGAGAAAGAAAAAGATCAAGAAAAAAATGCAGATAAGAAAAAAAAATAAAGAAGAAAATAGATACGAAAAAAAAAAGATGATGAAGAAAATATGCTAGAAAGGAAAAGATGATGAATAAAATATATGAGAATGAAAAAAATAATGAAGAAAATGAGAGAAAAGAAAAGAAAAGAAAAGGAGAAAAAAATGAGTAGTGAGGAAAGAAAATGAGTAGTGGTTTATATAAACGAATTAGCAATCAATTATCAGTTGCTAATTTTTTTTAAAAATTGAGCGAAAATTTTTGGGAAGAAAATTTTGTAACCGATTTGCAATTAGTTATAAAATCATTTATAAATAGTAACCGATTTCAATTTGTTGCAAAAATTATTTACTGTTAGCAACCAATTTACAAATCAGTTACAAATCAAAATAAAAAAAAATGGACAGAAATTTTTTAGGAAAAAATCAATTTCAAAAATTGATTGTAAATCAAAATTAAAAAAAAATGAGAGGAAATTTTTGGGAGAAAAAAATCAGTTGCAAAATCAATTGCTATTAGCCACTGATTTTAATTGATTTCAAAAATCAGTTGTTATTAGCAATGATTCGCAAATCGGTTGCAAATAAAAAAAAAATTGGGTTGGAATTTTTTGAGGAAAAAAAATTTAGCAACTGATTTGCAATTGGTTATAAAAATCGATTGATATTAGCAACTAAGGTCTTCATTCCAGCTAGAGCTATAGAGGATAATATAATTGTGCTCATGAAGCCTTCTTTCATCTAAGGTCTTCAAATAGTAAGAAGCATTCCATGGCTCTTAAGCTCAACATGTTCAAAGCATACAATTAAGTGGAGTGGCTTTTCTTGAGAAAAATTTTATTGCAGTTTCATTTTGTAGAATCTTAGGTTAACCTTGTGATGCAATACATATCTGCAGTCAGTTTTTCTATTTTGATCAATGGCAATCCTACAGAGCCTTTTTCTCCTTCTAGAGGGTTTTGTCAGCCCTATCCCCATATTTATTCCTCTTTGTTGCTCAGGCTCTATCATGTCTTATAGCTAATGCCAAAGAGTAGAAGTAGTTGAAAGGGCTTAAGCTGGCAAGAAATGCTTCGCCTCTCACTAATATCTTGTTTGCAGATGACACTCTTTTATTTGGGATTGCTTCTAGAGAGGAAGCTGTTATTATTCAATCTGCTATACATAAATACACTGTCACAACCCGACCTATGGGCCGGATCGGCACTAGGACCTGGGCCAGCTTAAAGCCCCCGAAACTCGTAGTAAACCTAACTATTGCTCAATCCAACTCTAAGGCCCATTTGGGCCCAATTTCAAGAAATCAACCGGACAGAGTTCGGCTATAAAGTGGACCTTTCAACGGGGAGTTTTTTACTCACCCGACCTGTAAACACAATATATCATCAATTGGGGAGCTCAGCTCACCCTCCACATACTCATATCAACATAAAAATAAATGGGAGCTCAGCTCGCTCATCCAGTCCATCAAACATGCATATAATAATAATTTTACAGGTCCAATATGATAATTATATTACAAACCCAAATCGAATAAATATTTCTAACACATGCGGAAACTCTAGAAGTTTATAGAATTACACAAACATAAATAAACGACCTGCAAGGGAGAAAAGCAGATTAACCTCAAAAATATCCTTCTGTGGCCTGGAAAAATATTGAACAGGAGTGAGCGTTCGACTCAGAGAGTAAAATATCAATTTTAACCATAATCTCTATAACTATCTAAGCTAATGCATCCTGTAAAGTGAAATGCAACATCAGCAATAAATTCACATCATAACAGCAAAAAGGTAATTTGGAGCACTTACACACCCAGTAATATCAATCATAATATATGGGAGCTGATCCCCTATACAGCCCTCTTAAATCCAACCTGTGCCAGCGAAGAACTCAAGCCGGACTTTCGCTTAATAAACCAAATCAGGGTCCCAGCGAAGAACTCAAGCCGTGACTACCCCCGAAGGACCGGGTCGCAGCGAAGATCTCAAGCCGTGTCTACCCGTCCTATCCATATCCACACCACATCACACGCACGCCAACGCACGCACACTGCTCCAAATTACCACAACAACATCCATGGCACTTTAACAGTTGTGAATGCAACATAAATCGTGCCTAGAGTTTAACTACATAGATATATACATATAAGTGATGTATGGGCATGCTTAAACATATAATAATAGTGAAATTACAATTAACATTAATATTTTACTCACAGACTTGACAGCAATCACTGTGGCGGCTGGGCGGAGGAAGAAGGCTGTCCCGGCTCACCTGACAATTACATTACAATTATTTAATATGATTGACTCAATACAAATCATAAAAAGACCAAATACGTCCTAAGTCGTGCCGAAAATCCGGCAGAGTCTCCCCTATACCTAGGACCTACCCAACCTGCAAAAGGGCTTAAAACACACTTCTATATTCACAATCCATATATCCACAACTCAATCACATCACACAGCCCCTCCTGGGCCCATCCAAACAGTCATCAATCACAATATGTCAATTTACAGTTTAGTCCTTATAATTGATCATTTTTACAAAAACTATCCAAATAAGCTCTAAAAATTCTAAAACTTTGCTCCGCGGTCCTTAGCAATATTACTAGGCTATTGCAAAAAGAATCATAATTTTCTGAGCTATCACGATTATTTTATGGATTTTTAATCCTATTTAAGCACTAGAAAATTACGAAAAAGTAAGGTTCGGGTTTACCTTTGTCGATTCCGACTCTGGGGACGCGCTCGGGACGTCTGACAATGGTGGGGTAGCCAAAACCTCGATTCAATTCGGAGACTTTTTCCGATAGCCGGTCTGTCTAGCCGGAAATTCACAGACCTGGACAACTGTCGAATTTCCGCGAATTGAAGATACCTACACGAAGTCCACAACACGGGGGTTAGTACATAAATTTTACAGAATTTTCTAAGCTCATTTAATGCTCGGAAAAACATTGCGAAGTTCCGTGGGACCCACCGAAAAACGGTGTCGGAAAAATTTGAAATTTATATCGCTGCAAAGCACTCGACGAGTGGAGCGCTCTGGTACTCTCGGTTTTTTCGTGGGGTTCACGGTTTACGAGAAATCTAGCCCAAAAGTTAAAATGGGCTAAAACTTCCCGGATAAAAATTGGACAAACCGCTCGATGGATTTTGATGTTCTTGGTGTCTATGGAAAGCTCTCGACGAGTAGATGGATTTAGACACAAGACCCAGTCCGATTGGTGGCCGGATTGGCCGGATTTCGGCCTGGAAGACGAAGCAGCACGCTTGCGCGTCACGTCGCTTCAGGCGCCTTTTTTCGGCGTTCCAGGCGGCGGCCGGCAAGTTGTGGCGGCTGGGGATGGGTGCCGGCGGGCTGGGGTGGGAGGAGAGAGAAAACGGAAGAGAAAGAGAGGGAGGAGGAAACGCGCGCGGGAGAAAAAGAGAAGAAGGGGCCGGTCCGATTCGATCGGTCCGATCCGGTCCGGTTTGATTTGGCAGGTTCGATTCAGAATACAAAATTTTGAATTTTTACTTTGCCTTGGGACCGAAAACGAGGTCCAAAAATTCCGAAAAAAATTTCAGAAAACTCAGAAAAATTCGTAGACTCCAAATATATTTTTAGTTTTGCCACGCGGTCTTTAAATTAATTTTTAAAAATCATCAAAGTTTATATTTTCGAAAAATCGAACCCGATTTTTAAAATCCAAAAAATCTCAAATAATTTCTTAAAATTTAAATAAAATTAAAATATCAATATTACTCATAAAATAATAAATTTAAAATTTTTGGGTGTTACATACACGACCGCCTTAGGACAATAAGTCAACACTAAAAAATCTAGCATCTATTTTAGTAAACACACTCCTCGGAATTTGAAGGCCACAATTCTGGATTTTTTTGGGATGAAGGAAATGAAGATCTCAAATAAATATTTGGGCTTACTTGCCATATAGGGAAAATCAAAATCTGAGGCTCTTAATTTTATCAAAGAGCGCATTCATGCAAAAACTCAATCTTAGAAGCAGAATTTGCTTTCGCAAGCTGGGATGGAAACACTGATAAAATTTGTTCTGAGTGCTATCCCTGCATACTCTATGGCTATTTTCATATTCCCAAAAAGTTTCTGTAACCATCTCAATAATTTAATGTTCAGCTTTTGGTGGGGGAGCAAAGATAAGGAAAAAAAATTGTGTTGGGTCAGTTGGGATAAAGCCTGGTCTTGCAAGTTTCATGGAGGTATGGGATTTAGAGATTTTGAGAAGTTTAATTTAGCCTGTTTGGGTAAGTAATGCTGGTGCTTGATTAACAATGCTCAAAGTTTATGGGCAAAAATCATAAAAAGTTTGTATTTTCCCCGATCTTCTTTCTGGCAAGCATTAAAGAAGTCTCGCAGTTCTTGGGCCTGGTAAGTTCTCCTTGCAAGAAGAGATGTATTATGGGAAGGTTTTAGAATAAACATCAGTAATGGCTATCAAACTTTGGCGTGGTCTGACCCTTGGATTCCAGCAGCTCCAAATTTCGTGGCCCAATGTCCTGTGAATTGTCCTATCAATATCAATTGGGTGGCTGACTTAATTGATCATGAAAGAATTCAATGGAGGACAAATCTGGTGCATAGTCTATTCTCTCCTGTTTTAGCTGCTTCTATCTTGGCAATTCCTATTGCTCCTAGAGAAAATGAAGACACTGTTATATGGCAATTTGAGAAATTTGGGGTATACTCTGTTAAGTCAGGATATAGTGTCCTTGTTAATAAAAGTCGAAGCAGGAATTAAGACAGCAGATCTTCAACCTCTCACCAAATTCCTTCCAACATATGGATCAAGACATGGCATTTGCATATTCAACCAAAAATCAAAGTCTTCCTTTGGAAAGCCATTCTTAATGCAATTCCAGTCAAGGTAAATTTAAAGAACAGAGGGATTCATGTGGATCCTTTATGCTCTATATGCTCCAAAGAGCTAGAAACTTTAGAACATGCTCTTTTTTGGTGTGACCACGCTAGAGCCACATGGTTGTCTACTCCATGTTCTTACAAACCAAGCAGTATTGGTTTCTCTACTTTTGCGTAGTGGTGGCAATCACTTTGGGTTGCTTTTGGTAATTAGCTTCATTATCAAGATCTGATGTGTGCTATAGCTATTATGCTCTGGGCAATATGGAAGGAAAGAAATAGGGCAGTATTTGATCATAGTTGTCTAGATCCTACTGCAAACTCTATGAGAATCAAACAAAGTCTTGATGAGTTGCAACTTTAAAGAGTCTCTCAGAAGAAGCTTCTTCTATTTCTTTAAGTCTGGATCCTCATCCCAGGTGGTCTTCCCCTCCCATGGGGACTTTTAAAGTCAATTGCCATGTAGCTTGGACCTCAGAAGATAAGAGTTCAGTGGCTGTTGTTGTGCGAAATCACCAGCGCCATGTTATTTAATAATATTATAATTTTATTTATTATTTAATAATATTAAAATTTAATTTTTAGATTTCAAAAATATTTAATTTCCACATGTCATGTTGTTTTACTATTCTTAAGAAGACTAAAAGGCATCCTTTTTAGTAATATATAATAATGAGAAAATTAAATATAAGTGTTACTTATTTTAAAATCATAGTAATTAACATATTTTAATTACCATCTTAATATATCTAATTATAGAAGCAAAACTATATATCATCGCTTAAATAGAGTTTTGTCTATGTAAGAGTTATTTTTGTATTTTTATTATATTTGAAATATATTAATTTTTAATAATTAGTCACATTTAATTTAAAAATAAGTCGCATTTAATTTAAAAATATATTGATTAATTTAATTTTTATTAATAATTTAAATAAAAAAATTAATTCTTTATTGTTATATTAATTATAAATCATTATTGATATTTTTGACAATTCTTTCTATTCACACATTTATATAATAGATTATAAATATAGATATATAACAAACATTTATTTTTAAGTTATTATAAATAAACGTATTACCATTGGTTTTATTTGATAGAAAATTTTAGATCTTAATTTGCATATATAGATTTTCTAGAATCTAATAGTACGACCTATTCCTCAATTAATGCATAGTAACTTTAACTCATTTATGTGTTCATATATATCAAATTCTTAAAAAAACAATCCAAGTATAAAACATCAAGAGGTTATTTTATAGTTCAAATCAAATAAAAGACAAGTGGTTATTTTAAATATATATATATATATATATATATATATATATATATATATATATATATATATATATATATTTGATTTACAGGAGTTGGTCATATCTCTCTTGTAATTATTATTTGTAATGTTTATAATTTTGATATTATTAATAAATTTATGCTTTTCTTAAAGAAATATTGTAAGAAAATAAAATAATAAATAATTTTCATATATAATTGAAATCTCTTTTTAATATTTTTAAATAAATTTCATGGTAACAATAATTTACAAAAGTTAAATTGAGAAAATAGGATTAAAATATCAAAATACTAAATTTATGAAAATGTAATTTATCTGTCTCTATTTTTGACTTAATTAATTTATATATTTATTATTAATTTCTTATTTTATTTGTTTTCAAATGTTAAATTTTATAAAAATAAATTACATTGATAACATACTAAAATCAATATTTTTAATAAATTAACAATTTAAAACAAAAAAAAAATGATTCTCAAGCAAATATTTAAGAAATTATAATATTTTGATATTAAATTATTTTTAATTTTACGATTAATATACATTGAAAATATTTTATTTTATTAATAAAAATAAAAATTTAAATTAAACATTAATATATAAAATTAAAAAATTAAAAGAAATATTCATTTCAGTTAAATCATTCAATTAAATTAAATAATTCACAAATTAAAAATTAATGAATTCATCTTATTTTATTTTTTAAAAAAATTTATCATATAACTGAATTTAAATTTGGCCCTCCAAAATTAAACCTTTAGCTCCGCCATGATCTGAATATGAACGCTCAACAAAAAGCTCTCAGCTAAGCTCACAAATCCATCTGTACAGTCCCAGTCCAACTTTAGAGTTGTCTTGAAGACATGCGGTAAAACAAACCTTTAACATATCAATTTTATCGTCATTAGCCAAACAAACCCTTGGACCTAAAACAATAGCCATCACTCGCGTGGCGGATTTAAAATATCAATTTTAATATTAAAACAGAGCCTTATTGAATATAAATAAAATGTTTTTATTTAGATTTATTTGTTGAAAATTTTCAAACTTTTGCATTTATTATTATTTCATTTAAAATTTTTAATTTTAAATAATTTAATTATATTTTTTAAAATTAAAAAAATTATATTTTTAAAAATTATATTTTAATTTAAAAATAAATTAAATTTATTAAAAAAATTGTTACATGCCATGTACACCCTCTTATTCAAACGTCTAGATTGAAAAATTACTAATACGATGGCTATTAATTAGGTGGGTAGCATGCCGGTTACCTTGTTGGATCACACTTGAGTAAATATGACTTGGGCTCTTTCAAGTATGTCTATATAAAGCTCAAACTTATATAAAAATGAGTATATTCACTATTAAATTAAATTTTTATATATAAATTTATATACTTTATATATACATATAATTAATTTTATATATATATTGACATAAATATTTAATCAAACGGTAATAAAAATCGGTCTCATTTGAATTCGAGCTTATAATTCTTTCTAGTATTGTTTCCTTTTTGGGCTCCTTTGATAATTTCAAAGGACATTTGATATAGTAATTTATTTTAATTTTTTTTAAGTCATTCTTTTTAAAAGAAAAAGTTATTTTTTAAATTTTGATAATTTTATTAAATTATAAAAATATTTGTACATGTATAATATAAATATATGCATTAATCTAGTATTGCAAGTAAATAATAAAATTTTACATGAAAAAAAAATTTTTTTTACAAGTTATTTTCTGTAAAATAAATAGATTTTAAAGGTGTAGATATATTTAAAATTAATGCCACATATACTCAAAATACATGAAAATTTTCATTTAAAATTTATGCCACATAAAAATAACAATTATTTTTAACTAAAATTATAATAATTCATAATATTTGGGCTGAATTTGATCAATAATTCATAATTCAAATGCCAATTAGCCAACAAAGCCAAATGTTGAAAATGGAAACATATGTGGGACCCATTAGAATAGAGAAAATACATTTATATATATATTAATTATAAAAGAGTTGTTAAGTGCAAATTTTGGATATTAGCTGTATAGATTTTAATTTCTTGGGTTTCTATATATTAATTCATTTTCATTTAAAAGTAATTAATAAAAGGGATTTTTTTTTTCTTACTAAAGTCAAACCTAATGATTTCTATGGCAGCTTTCAAAAATAGAAAATATATAACTGAATTCAATTCAATGCAATCTTGGTCAGAGATCAAATGGCTTCACATTACTTAATGTAGAAGAAATGAGCCAAACTAAATGGGCAAATGGCTTTGCATAATTGTCTTATATTATATTTGGTTGTGTTACCAAACCAATGCCTCTTCACAGTCGGGGGAGGATCTAAAAAGATTCTTTCTAAAATTTAATACAAAAATTATAAAAATTATTTTTTTATTATTTATAATTAGTTAATTTTATATTAATAAAATTTATTATTAAAAATAATCACAATAAAATTTTATATAAACTAAATCCCTCATTATTTACAATCACTTTTAATTAATCAATACTTTAAAACGTTCTCTTATATTTAAAAATTCTTATAATTGATGCAACCAGATAATCAAACCAAACATTCTATTACACCAATAATAATAATAATAATAATAATTATTATTATTATTATAAATAAAGAAAACATATTTTTTAAGAACATAAACATCTTCAAATAACTGCGATAATAATCTGTGCTCGGACGTATTGTAGGATAAGCGATTTCATCTTTCCCCAAAGACATGCTTCAAAAGTTCAAATTTATCCGTAGTTTTGCTGAAATTTACGTTAACTGTCAAATCAAAAAAAAGAAAAAAGAAATTAATTATGTAATATAATTGCATGAAAATCATAAGCTCAGGAATCTTTTTGAATTTTGTTAGAGAGAAAATAAAATAAGGGAAGAAAAAATAAGGAAGAAAAATAAAATATATAAAAATTATTTTTTTATTTAAATATTAGGAAGAAAATAAAAGAGAAAATAATTTTTTAAATAATAAAATATTTATTTTATTTTTTATTTAAAATTAAAATAAATAATTATAAAAATAAATGAATAATTTTATTTATTTTTATTTACTTTCTCTTTAAAATAAAGAAAAAATAAATAATAATATTTATTTGTCATTTTTTATTTTTATTTTTTTTTCATAATTTTTTTTTTCTTTTATTTTTCTCCGATCTAAACATAGTCTAAAACATTTTAAAAAATATAAAAAAAAAGGTGGTTTTGAGTAGGATTTCTTAAATTTTGGATAAATTAAAAAAAAAAATCGAATCCAACTTTCCAAATCCCGAAAATAAAACTATAAAAAAAATATAAAAACAAAGGCAGAGATCTACCTGAAAAAACAAAAGTACGTAGTTACCTTAAATGAAACATCGCTATTACCGGCCAATGCCATCAGGAGGTGAATGGTGAGGTGGAGCGTCGGTCAAAATCCTTCTCATGGTTGTGAAACACCTTCTACCTTGCTCAATATTGCTTCGGTATGAGCCGAAGCCCGAAACAACGCAGCCGCTGTCACACCATCGCCGTTTAAATCCGGCGGCGACGCTGCCGAGGAGGTTCAGAAGGCTGGGTTGGGTGAAGACTGAGGGAGACGGGTAAGGTCGTATTGCAAGGGATCCACCTGGAATAGTAGCAATAATAAGCAAAAGAGGCAGAAGATTAGCAGAAACAATAAGCCAGAGAGTTAAGGGAAAGGCGGTGGCCATGGTCGGCTGATCGACTCCAGGAAAGGGTAACAGCGTGGGTGAGAAGAAGATGATTTTTATAAACAATAGAGAAGTGTGATGGTGTTTTTATAGACGATCAGAGGTGGGGCGAACCCGCTAACGGGCCAATAATAGTTTTTTTAAATAAAAATAAAAGTTAAATTATCTTAAATTCTTTTATTTTTAATAAAATTAACATTTATATATATATTTTTTAAAAAATTTTAATTTTTAATTTTATAATAATCTATTTATACAATTAAAATATTATATAATTAATTTTTATGATTTTACTTTAAATAACATTTTAATTTTTATATTTTTATATAAAATTAATTTTTAATTTTTAAAAAAATTAAAGATAAGAGACTAAAATATTATTTTATCTAAAAAAATATACAATAAAGGTTAATTAACATAGGGATTAAAATATAATAAAAAGATTAGATTTCATATTTTTTAAAAAATAAAAATAATTTATTTTAATTCTTAAAAATTAAATATGTAAATGTAAATTTTATTAATTATTAATAAGTTTAATAACTTTCTCAATAAAAAAAAATGTCACGACCCAACCTATGGGCCGGACCGGCACTAGGACCTGGGCCAGCCTAAAGCCCCCGAGGCCCGTAGTAAGCCTTAACTATTCATTAACCCATCTCTAAGGCCCATTTGGGCCCAATTTCAAGAAAACAAACGAACAGAGTCCGGCCATAAAATGGACTTACCAACGGGGAGTTTTCGACTCACCCGACCTGTAAACACAATAAACAATCTATTGGGGAGCTCAGCTCACCCTCCACATACTCATCAACATAATAATAAATGGGAGCTCAGCTCCCTCATCCAATCCATCAAAATAGACTTAAAACATTAAGTTTACAGGTCCAACATGATAATAATATTACAGACCAAATTCAAATAATTACTACTAACACATGCGGAAATTCTAGGAGTAAATAAAATTACACAAATATCGATAAACAACCTGCGAAGTATAAAAGCAGGTTAACCCCGAATAAAATATCCTCCTGCGGCCTGTAAAAATTTTTGAACAGGAGTGAGCGTTCGACTCAGAGAGTAAAATATCAATTTTAACCATAATCTCTATAACTATCTGTAACTAATGCACCCTGTAGAGTGAAATGCAACATCAACATCATAGTCCCATCATAGCATCAAAAAGGTAATTTGGAGCACTCACGCACACTGTAGCATCCATCATAATATATTGGGAGCTGATCCTATCTGACTCTCTTAAATCCAACACGGTGCGTGAAGAACTCAAGCCGGACTTTCGCTTAATAAACCAAATCGAGGGTCACAGCGAAGAACTCAAGCCGTGACTACCCCTCGAAGGAACGGGTCCCAGCGAAGAACTCAAGCCGTGACTACCCCGTCCTATCCATAGTCCACACCACATCACACGCACGCCAACGCACGCACACTGCTCCAAATTACCACAACAACAACACTCATGGCACATTAACAGTTATGAATGCAACATATTCGTGCCTAGAGTTTAACTACATAAATATATGCATATAAGTGATGCATGGGCATCTTTGAACATATAATAATATCGAAATTACAATTAAAATTAATATTTTACTCACAAACTTGACGACAATTTACTGTGGCGGCTGGGCGGAGGAAGAAGGCTGTCCCGGCTCACCTGACAATTATATTACATCTATTTAATAAATTTGACTCAATACAAACAAAGAAAAATATCAAGTACGTCCTAAGTCGTCAGAAAATCGTGAGTCTCCCTATACCTAGGACCTACCCAACTGCAAAAGGGCTAAAAACGCACTTCTATATTCACAATCCATATATCAACGGTTCAATCATATCACACAGCCCCTCCCAGGCCCATCAAATCAATCATCCATCACAATACGCAAAATTTCAATTTAGTCCTTATTATTGATCATTTTTGCAAAACCGCCCAAACAAGCTCTAAAAATTATAAAACTTTGCCTGCGGTCCTTAGCAATATTACTAAGCTATTGCAAAAGAATCGTAATTTTCTAAGCTACCACGAATATTTTATGGATTTTTAATCCTATTTAAGCACTAGAAAATTACGTAAAAACTAGGTTGGTTTACCTTTGCCGATTCCGACTTGGGGACGCGCGGACGTCGACAATGGGGCTAGCCAAAACCTCGGCCCAATCGGAGACTTTTCCAGAAGCAGTGCATGCGCCGAATTTTGTAGACCGATCAATCGCCGAATTTCCGCGAATCGAGGATACCTACACGAAGCCCATAACACGGGGTTAGTACATAAATTTTTCAGAATTTTCTAAGCTCATTTAATGCTCGAAAATACACCTGCGAAGTTAGTGGGACCCACCAAAAGCGGTGTCGGAAAAATTCAAATTTATGTCGTTGCGAAGCTCTCACGAATGGAGCGTGCTGGTAGCCTCGGTATCCTCGTGGGATTCACGGTTTTCGAGAAATCTAGCCCAAAAGTCGAAATGGGCTAAAATCTTCCCGAGCAAAAATCGGACAATCCGCTCGATGGATTTCGGCGTTCTTGGTGTCTATGGAAAGCTCTCGCCGAGTAGATGATTTTGGACACAAGACCCGGTCCAATTGGTGGCCGGATCGGCGGATTTGGCCAAGGAAGTCGGCGGCGGCGCCGCAGGGCATTTTCGCGCGTTTTCCGCCGTTCGGCGGCCATTGGCTGGTCGGCCACGCGGCTGGCCGGGCTGGCCGGGCTACCGACGGCTAGGGGTGGAGAGAGGAGAGAAACGAGAGAGAAGAGAGGAGAGGGCGTCGCGCGCGGGAGGAAGAAAAAGAGAAGAGACCGGTCCGATTCGATCGGTCCGATCCGGTCTGCCGGATTCGATTCGAATACAAAATTTTGAATTTTACTCGCCTCGACCGAAAGCGAGGTCAAAAATTCCGAAAAAATTCCGTAAAACTCAGAAAAATACGTAGACTCCAAATATATTTTTAGTTTTGCCACGTGGTCTTTAAATTAATTTTTAAAAATCATCAAAGTTTATATTTTCGAAAAATCGAACCCGATTTTTAAAATCCAAAAAATCTCAAAAAAATTCCTAAAATTCAAATAAAATTAAAATACCAAAAATACTCATAAATAATAAAATTTTGGGGTGTTACATTCTTCCCCCCTTACAGAAAATTCGTCCTCGAATTTTTACACAAGGCAGAATAAAGTACATGATTATACATTGAACAAGTAAGGGTACTTGCTACGCATGTCCCGTTCTGACTCCCAGGTGCACTCTTCCACCGACTGACTCCTCCACAAAACCTTAACCATAGGGATCTGTTTGGATCTTAGCTGCCTTACTTGGTAGTCCACTATGGCTACAGGTTGCTCCTCAAATGTCAAATTCTCCTTTAGCTCTATCACATCCGGCTGCAGTACATGAGAAGGATCGGGAATGTATTTCCTGAGCATGGAGATGTGAAACACGGGATGAACGTGAGAAAGGTTGGGTGGTAGCTCCAGCCGTGAGCAAGCTGCTCAACTCTATCCGTAACCTCAAAGGTCCAATATACCGAGGTGCCAACTTGCCCTTCTTTCCGAATCTCATGACTCCTTCATTGGAGATACCTTGAGAATACATAGTCGCCATCGCAAACTCCACATCCCTCGTCTCAGGGTGCGTAACTCTTACATCTCATCGAAAATTTGTCCTCGATCGTTCACTGATTAAAGGAACTACCTCAAGTGTCTTGCACTAGGTCTACATCATGCACCCTTGCTTCCCCATTTCTCCAACACAGAGGAGACCTACACTTTCTTCCATATAATGCCTCATAGGGTGCCATCCCTATCTTTGGAGTGATAAGCGTTGTTATAGGCAAACTCCACCAAAGCTAGTGCTCATCCCATTGACCTCCAAAATCCAAGACACTCATGCGAAGCATGTCTTCGATGTTTGGATTGTCCTTTCAATTTGTCCGTCATGCGAGGGTGGAAAGGCATCTTGAAGATCAATTGTGTGCCAAGTGCCTCCTGCAACTTTCTCCAAAACCGAGAAGTGAGCTGGGGCCCTCTCCGGATATTATGGGCGGAACTCCATGCAATCGACTATTTCTCGAATGTAGAGCCGGGCATCTTGTGCCACGCAGTATGTAGTCTTCTGGTAAGAAGTGAGTGATTTGGTCAAGCGGTCTACAATTACCAAAATCGACTCATATACTCGCGTGGTACGAGGCAACCCATTCACAAAATCCATAGTGAACATTTCCCACTTCCATTACGGGATAGGAGCTCTTGCGGCTTCACTGACGGTCTCTGTGTTCAAACTTCACCTTCTGACAAGTCAAGCACTTGAACACAAAATCTGCGATGTCTCTCTTCATGCCATTCCACCAATAGCTATCTTTCACGTCATGGTACATCTTGGTGGAACCTGGATGGACACTGTAAAGTGTATAGTGTGCCTCTTGCATGATTTCATTTCTGAGATTGTCCACATCGGGCACACATATCCTAGAACCTTGTACTAGGGCACCATCATTGGCAAATCCAAACTCACCACCTTCACCTTGCTGTACTCTTTCTATGATCTTCATCAATTGTTGGTCTCTGTGCTGGGAAACTCTAACTCTGTCCCTCAGGTCTGGCCTCACTGAAAAGTGAGTCAACAATACCCCCTCATCTGAAAGATCTAGGATTAAACCTCGATCCATCAGCTCATGTACCTCCTGAATCAATGGTCTCTTCCCTACTGAAATGTGCGCCAAACTGCCAGAAGATTTTCTGCTCAAGGCATCTGCCACAACATTGGCCTTCCCAGGGTGGTACTGGATGGTGCAATCATAGTCTTTCAGAAGCTCCATCCACCTCCTCTGTCTCAAGTTCAAGTCCCTTTGTTGGAAGATGTACTTTAAACTCTTGTGGTCGGTGTATATCTCGCACACTTCACCATACAGGTAGTGTCTCCAGATTTTTAGTGCAAAGACTACAGCCGCCATTTCCAAATCATGGGTGGGGTAGTTCTGCTCATGCCTCTTCAGCTGCCTTGAAGCATAAGCCACTACCTTTCCATTACGCATCAAACACACCCCTCGCCAACTCTGGGCGTCACAATACAGTGTATCCTTCACCACTCAGTGTAGTGTCAACACGAGCGGTGGTTAGACACTCCTTAAGCTCGGAAACTCACCTCACAGTCATCTGTCCAAATGAATGGAACATTCTTCCTGGTCAACTTAGTTAGGGGAGCCGCTATCCTGGAGAAATCTTGTACAAAACGCCTATAGTAGCCAGCTAAACCCAGAAAACTTCGCACCTCGATGGTATTGTAGGCCTAAGCCAATCGATTCTGACTTCAACTTTCTTGGGATCCACTTGAATACCGTCTCTAGAAACCACGTGTACCAAGAATGAGATGCTTTCTAGCCAAAATTCACATTTGAAAATTTGGCGTATAGTGGTGCTCCTCAAAGTCTGCAACACCATCCTCAAGTGCCACGTGTTCTTCCTCGATGCGAGAATATACCAAAATGTCATCTATGAATACGATGACAAACGGTCCAAAAATGGCTTGAACACCTGTTCATCAAGTCCATGAAGGTCTTTGGTGCATTAGTGAGTCCAAAAGACATCACCAAGAACTCATAATGACCATATCTTGTCACGAAAGCCGTTTTGGACACATCCTCATTCCCGATTCTCAAGCGATGGTATCGATCGCAGTCTATCTTGGAAAAGAATCTAGCTCCTTGGGTGATCAAACAAATCATCGATCCGAGGAAGTGGATACTTGTTCTTCACTTTGTCACCTTGTTCAAATTGTCTGTAGTCGATACACAACCTCAATGACCCATCCTTCTTTCTCACAGATAAAGCAGAGCACCCGGGGTGAAGTGCTCGGACGTATGAAACCCTTGTCCAAAAGCTCCTGTAGTTGCTCCTTGACTCTTTCAATTCTGCTGGTGCCATCCTGTAGGTGGCATGGATATGGGGTTTGTACGGCACAACATCAATGCAAAACTCTATTTCCCTTCTGGTGGCGACCACGAAGCTCCTCGAGGAAGACATCCATGAATTCTCGACAACAGGAACATTTTCCATCGACACCTTCTACGGATGTATCTCTCACCAATGCCAAATACCCTTGGCATCCACGCCTCAACATTTTTCTAGCACTAATTGCGACACCAAATTATACGAGCCACGCTCTGTCACCATCAAAGCTAAACTCTTCCACACGGTATGTGGAAATACACCTTTGTTCCTGCGGTCTAAGGTGGCAAAATGAGTTGCCAACCAATCCATCCCGAGGATTACATCGAAATCCATTCGGTAGAGGAACCAAGTCTGTGGGAGGATCTTTCCATCCACTACCACTGGCTACCGGAAATACCATGTCTACATCTATGTTGTCACTAAGTGGGGTAGCTCTGATAAAGGGCACTCTAAAGTTGTAGGGTTTCTACCCAACCTCATGGCAAACACGGGAGACAAGCGAGTGCGTAGCACCGGATCTATCAAAACACGAGCCTCATAAGAATGGACTGGAAGAATACACGCCTGCGCATTTGAAGCTTGAGCATCACGGTGGGTCGGGGTGAAAACCCGAGCTTGACCCCTACCCCGAGTGGCGAGAACCACGATCGACTTCTACCTCGACCGCCTCCAAATCCACGTCCCCCTTGTCCTCGGCCTGGTAGCCATCGGTCACTGCCATGTTGGAAGCACCGGATACAAGCCGAGGAACATTCGCAACAAAACCTTATGACCCCATCGTGGCTTCTTGAACACGGGGCATTCTCTAGCAAAGTGACACAGTTGGCCACACAGAAGCATACTCTCGATCCGTCAAACAAGGTCCTGAATGTCCTCTTCCACACTGTGCACAAGGTGCCAAGGAGGATCCTGAGCCAGACCCAGAACTACTGTACCCTGAACTGTAACCACTGCTGGATCCGTACCCTGGTCTGAATCCTCGTGGTTTGTGTCTAAAACCACTTTTCTTGTTCCTACTCTTTCCTCTGTAATTACTCTGGCCACCACTATCCGGAGTACCCATGGAAGGAACACCTGAGGAACCCTCTGCTCTGTTTTTCTTTGCTCTTCCATTTGTCATCCACAAGATAATCGATCTCAATCATGCGGCTCGATCAACCACCACATCAAAAGACCGATCGGACATCATGGCGAGGTTGCATATCTCTGTCAAGCCCCTTTAGGAATCTTTTCACCTTCATAGTCTCTGAGATCTGCTTTGTAGGGGCATATCTGCTCAATTCGAGAAGTGCAGAGCATACTCATCTACGGACTGCCATTCTGTCTTAAGGCCTCAAAGGCCCACGCTTCGATCTCTGAAGCTTTACGCACAAACCGATTGATAAAAGTTCCACAAACTGAGCCCATGTCAAACCCTCCATCCGGGGTAACACGTAGTCATTCATCCATTGTCTAGGCATGGGTCCCATGACGTGCTGCATACACTCTATCAATCTTCTATCAGTCAACTGTAATTCTGTTCCTGCCTGTCTGCAGGAATCCAAAAACCGATATGCATCGTCTGACACATCATAGGTACCAGGCACCAACTTCTTAAAATTTATGATCTGTTTGTAAGATTCCTCTCTTGGTGCAGTGGACTGCTGCTGCTGTAGAGGGTGGACCATGTACTGTGCCATCATGTCGATAGTTCTCTGCAGACCAGCTAGAGTAGCTGCCATGGGGTCCATGGGACCCTGTGCCATAAAAGACTGTTCCTGAACTGTGGGTAGCTGCTCTTCTACTTGAGCAGCTCTAGGCCTCCTACCCCGCCTCCTCGGGGCAGGCGCCTCATCCTGTGCTGACACCTCGTCAGGCACATCTGGCTCTGGTGCGATGCGGCTCTCACCTTCTACGCATTTTCCGAAATTCAGCATTAGCCCACAAAATTCAAAGCGCACATTACAGCTCTATAGACTCATATTTATACATAACATATGGAGCGAAACTAGAAGCAAAGATGACAATGCAAGGCGAATGTGGACCCTATATTTCGCATGTGACTCCTAGTAGACTCTTCCCAACACTTTAGACAACATTCCCTAAGAATGGAGCCTAAGCTCGATACCACATTTGTCACGACCCAACCTATGGGCGGACCAGCACTAGGACACAGGCCACCTAAAGCCCCGAGGCCCGTAGTAAGCCTTAACTATTCATTAACCCATCTCTAATGGCCATTTGGGACCATTTTCAAGAAAACAAGCGGACAGAGTCCGCCATAAAATGGACTTACCAGCGGGAGTTTTCGACTCACCCGACCTGTAAACACAATAAACAATCCATTGGGGAGCTCAGCTCACCCTCCACATACTCATCAATATAATAATAAATGGGAGCTCAGCTCCCTCATCCAATCCATCAAAATAGACTTAAAACATTAAGTTTACAGGTCCAACATGATAATAATATTACAGACCAAATTCAAATAATTACTGCTAACACATGCGGAAATTCTAGGAGTAAATAAAATTACACAAATATCGATAAACAACCTGCGAAGTATAAAAGCGAGTTAACCTAATAAAATATCCTCCTGCGGCTGTAAAAATTTTTGAGCAGGAGTGGCGTTCGACTCAGAGTAAAATATCAATTTTAACCATAATCTCTATAACTATCTCAGAACTAATGCACCTGTAGAGTGAAATGCAACATCAACATCATATTCACATCATAGCATCAAAAGGTAATTTGGAGCACTCACACACCTGTAGCATCAATCATAATATATTGGGAGCCGATCCCTATCTGACTCTCTTAAATCCAACTGGTGCGGTGAAGAACTCAAGCCGGACTTTCGCAATAAACCAAATCGAGGTCCCAGTGAAGAACTCAAGCCGTGACTACCCCTCGAAGGAACGGGTCCCAAGAACTCAAGCCGTGACTACCCGTCCTATCCATAGTCCACACCACATCACACGCACGCCAACGCACGCTGCGCTCCAAATTACCACAACAACAACACTCATGGCACATTATGATTATGAATGCAACATAATTCGTGCCTAGAGTTTAACTACATAAATATATGCATATAAGTGATGCATGGGCATCTTGAACATATAATAATATCGAAATTACAATTAAAATTAATATTTTACTCACAAACTTGACGACAATTTCTTTGTGGCGGTGGCGGAGGAAGAAGGTGTCCGCTCACGACAATTATATTACATCTATTTAATAAATTTGACTCAATACAAACAAAGAAAAATATCAAGTACGTCCTAAGTCGTGCGAAAATCGTGAGTCTCCCTATACCTAGGACCTACCCAACCCGCAAAAGGGCTAAAAGCACTTCTATATTCACAATCGATACATCAAGAGTTCATTCATATCACAGAGCCTCTTCTGGGCCCATAAAATCAATCATCCATGTCAATACGCAAAATTTCAATTTAGTCCTTATTATTGATCATTTTTGCAAAAACGCCCAAACAAGCTCTAAAAATTATAAAACTTTGCCTCGCGGTCCTTAGCAATATTACTAAGCTATTGCAAAAAGAATCGTAATTTTCTAAGCTACCACGAATATTTTATGGATTTTTAATCCTATTTAAGCACTAGAAAATTACGTAAAAACTAGGTTGGGTTTACCTTTGCGATTCCGACTTCGGGACGCGCCGACGTCGACAATGGGGGCTAGCCAAAACCTCGCCCAATTCGAGACTTTTCCAGAACAGTGCATTCGCCGGAATTTTGCGGACCGATCAATCGCCGAATTTCCGCGAATCGAGGATACCTACACGAAGCCCATAACACGGGGTTAGTACATAAATTTTTCAGAATTTTCTAAGCTCATTTAATGCTCGAAAATACACCTGCGGTTCCGTGGGACCCACCAAAAGCGGTGTCGGAAAAATTTGAAATTTATGTCGTTAAGCTCTCGGCGAATGGAGCGTGCTGGTGGCCTCGGTTTCCTCGTGGGATTCACGGTTTCGAGAAATCTAGCCCAAAAGTCGAAATGGGCTAAAATCTTCCGAGCAAAAATCGGACAATCCGCTCGATGGATTTCGCGTTCTTGGTGTCTATGGAAAGCTCTCGCCGAGTAGATGATTTTGGACACAAGACCGGTCCAATTGGTGGCCGGATCGGCCGGATTTGGCCAAGGAAGTCGAAGCGGCGCGCGCAGTAGGGCGTTGCCGTTTTCATGCCGCCGGGCGTGCCGCCTACTGGCCGGGCTGGCTGGCTACGGCGCTCGTCTGGTGGCCGGGTCATGGCGCGCTAGAAGTGAGAGGAGAGAGAAACGAGAGATGAGAGGAGAGGGCGTCGCGCCGGGAGGAAGAAAAAGAGAAGAGATCGGTCCAATTGACCGGTCCGTTCGATTCGGCCGTTCGATTCGAAATACAAAATTTTGAATTTTTACTCTGCCTCGGGACCGAAAACTAGTTCCAAAAATTCAGAAAAAATTAAGTAAAACTCAGAAAAATACGTAGACTCCAAATATATTTTTAGGTTTGACACGTGGTATTTAAATTAAATTAAAAAACTCATCAAAGTTAAAATTTTCGGAAAATCGAACCCGATTTTTAAAATCCGAAAAATCTCAAAAAAATTCCTAAAATTCAAATAAAATTAAAATACCAAAAATACTCATAAATAATAAAATTTTGGGGTGTTACAAAAAAATTTAACTCATTTCTCTTTAGATAAACTATGTGCATAGAATTTTAATTAAAAAATTAAAAAAAAAAACTATACTAAAAATTAATGAGGATTTCTAATGTCACAGATTTTTAAAGTTATTATTCTACTAAATATATTATAGAACAACAAAGTTAGAAATTTCAATTTAATGCCTAGATTTCTTGGTTAATTAATAATGAAAAATTAATTTTAATATATTATTTCTCTTTCTCTTATTTAATCATTATAACATTTTATTGAGTTCGATAAATTTTCTTTAATAATAAAATTTAAAGAGTTAGTAAAAAATTTAGGGATATGAATATTTAGTTTGTTATGCAAAATTCTCTATAAATTCTTAATTTTTTTTCCCTAATATCTAAATTGAGATAATTGAAAGAAATAATTAATACTTAAAAATTTTGAGCTGATAATAAATTTATCAATATAAAAAATAAAAATTTTTATAATTTTTCAGAAACATTTTAATTTTAATCTTCATAAAAAAAATATATGTATTTCTATTATTCTTTGAAAATAATGTTAATCAATTCTTTCTTATTTTTATTTTTATAATAAAAAATATATATTTGTTTTCATATAATTATTTAAAATACCTGCCCCTAAATAAAATTTCTGGCTCCATAACATTTTGTTTAACATTTTAATTTCTTCTTTTTAGATCAATAACTATTTATAACATTTTAATTTTCTCTGTTTTTTACCAAAACCTTAACAGAGAAAATTAAATAAGTTAAATATTTAAATTTAAGATTAATTAATAATAATTAAAACTAATTTTATTTAGGTCCTTTTTAAAAGATTAATGATATTTTCGATTGAAAATTATAAATAAATGGATGAAATTATATATCTAAAAATAGCATGCAATTAATTTTGCACATATAGTACTTATTAGAAGTTATGTACCATTTTTTGCTAATTGATTTAATTATTTTCATTCAGTTAATTTTCTCTTACTTATTAAAAAATATATGTTAATTTCATCTACTACATAAGTAATCAAAGTTTCATCTTCATTGATTATCATTGATCAACCATAAATCGATTTAATAAAATATTTTTTTATTAAAATTTATCATTAATCAATCATCAATCGAAACATCAGTCCAAATTCAAATACTATATTATTATAAATATTAAAATTATAAAAACTAAATTATTATGAAAAAAATGTAATGAATTAAACTGTTATCATCTTTATTTCATTAGCAATAAATTTTAATAGAAAGGATATTCAATCAACAAAAATATTTTTTGTAGTTTTGATAGTTAGAGTGCTAAAAAAATAACTAAACTGAAAATTATATTTGTATTAAAAGAAAAATTAAATTATTTTTGTTAAATGACTTTCTTTTTTTTTTTTAAATAAGTTTTGTATTTTTGATAGTTAGAGTGCTTTAAAAAAAAAACCTAATAAAAAATATATTTTTTACTAAAAAAATTAAATTATTTTTTGAATGACTTGAAATTCTTTTTAAATTTTGATAGATTTATTAAAATCTGAAAAAAAAAAAATTATATGTGTATTACGTACTGATCACCACCATCAGCCACCAATTCCTCAAAATGCTTTGGCCCCGTCAAAACAATGGAAGAAAACTAATGCAAAATTTTGATCATCTGAAAGCGAAATTGGCAATCTCCACATTCAATGAACCTATGCGTTTGCTAATTTTCAAATGTTTGTTTATTTGAATAGGAAATTTCCTTGCGGAATTTGGCATTATTAGGAAGGTCTATATATGCTTATTAATTACGCAATGATAAGGATGAAATATGAGTGTTAAAAAACTTTATATAATATATACATATATATATTAATTAAACAAGAGTTGTTGGGTTACCTAAAAGTTCTCTCCTTTAGTGAGATTTTTTTTTTTTTTTTTTTTTACAGTTTTCGATTTCAGTTTTCTGTTCATGAGCATCCCTTGCCCGAATTGAAGGAGGGCTTCTCCCTTTCCTCCTTTGGTTAAGATTATGTATAGTTTTTTTAGCGTTTTGTTTAGATGATTTGTAGTTTTTGTGTTTTATGATGAGGTAATCGGAATATATCGGCACTGGACGGTTTAGTTTATGACTCATGGGTTTTTTTCTCAATCGGCTGTGTCACAACTCGATTTCACATACTAAATCTGCACTAAAATCTAAGTCGACAAAAAAAGCTCCGAGATCTATAACAAACCTTATTATTTTTAAATCTATAATTAGAATTAGAATTAAAATTAAGGTTCAACATATAAAAAAATAAAATAAAATATTATAAATTTATTTGAACTAACCTAAACCTATAACTATTAGAAAAATTAAAACTAGAGAAGTCTAGTTTAATTCTGATATCCATCATGCATAAATTACTCAATCTCCATTAATTAATATAATATATAAACACATTGATATCACAATAAAATTCTAATAGTTAAATAAATAGATAAATAAATAAAAATTATAAAAATTAATAATTAAAAAGTATCACAACTTACAAAAAAAAAATATAGATTAGATCTAAAAATAAATTTACTCTTTCTGTAATCTGTATTTTTACATTAAGAGTTTAAATATTAATTATAAATGTAATTTTTAATAATTTTATGATAATAATTAAATAATATAAATAAATAAATAAATAATTTTCTAATGAATGCAATATTGTACTGACTAAGGTTTTTTAAAATTATATTTATATAATATTAATTTTATGTCATAAATTATCAATATTATATAAAAATATGTATATCATATTAAAAAGGTATAACATTATATAAAACATATAAAATCTTATATTCTTAATGTAAAATTAATAATAAAAACTTTTAAAATATTAATAATAAATAAATATATTTAATAAGCTCTCGCCGTTACGTTAGAAAACTGATAAAAAAAAGAATGTTATCTACGAACACCACCGACCAACTGCAACATCCATGTGTACGTGCGGCTGACTTTGTCCGGAATATTTTCAGCAAACATTGTTTAATAGAATTTTTTATTTAATTTAATTTAAAAATTTTAATTTAAGTTAAATTTAAACTAAAAACAAAGAAAGTCAATAAATTGAGTTTTTTATTTTTAATTAAAATCAATAAATTAAAAAATTTAATTATAAAATTAATAAAATTAATTTTTTTATTTTTTTATTTAAATTAAAAAATTAAAAAGTTTAATTCATAAATTTTTATTTTTAATTAAATTAAATTTAAATTAAAACTTTTAAATTAATTTAAAAAAATAAAAAATAACTAAATTAAACTTTTTTAAATAAATACAATGATTAAATTGTTTTCATAATATTATTTCTCCAGTTGATGGCTTATTATCCATCTGCGAGCAAATCGGCAGCAGGAGAAATTATTGGGGTATTTTATAAAATCGTGAATTAATAATATTTTAATATATAATAAATGGTAAATTTTATAAATTTCTTTTTTATTTTTATAATTTAATAATTTATTTTTAATAAATCAATATTCCCTTAATAATAATTAAAATTTAAATTACTTTATTTATTTTTCATTCTTTTATTACTCGATTATTTTATATAAAATCACCTGTTGGGTTTATCTAATCAAGAAAGGCGTGGAAGTCAAAAACATGAAAACACATTACACCAATGTATTTATTGAAAAAATCCAATTAAGTTTATTTTCAATTTTTTATCTAATTTAATAAAAAAAATTTCAATTTAAATTAAATTTAACCTAAAAATTAAAAATAATAAATAAAATAAACTTTTTAATTTTGAGATTAAATCAAAAAATTAAAAAATTTATTCTCAAAATCAAATAATTAAATATCTTGATTTTTTATTTAAATAAAAAAAATTAGTCCATAAATTTTAAATTTTAAATTAAATTAAACTCAAAATAAAAATTTTAAATTAAATTAAATAAAAAATTAAAAATAAATTAAATTGAAATTTGGAGGCTAAATTAAGCATTTTTGTTATCCAAAATGATCAAATCAAATAGACTGCACTTGCTTACTGATGTTGCCACACCAATCGCCCTGGCCCCACCCCACGCGTAGACGTCTCGATTGTTAATTCCACAACCTTTGTTTTTAGATATAAGACTTAAATACCCCTTATAGGATTTCAATTTCATAGTCAAATATATGAATTTCATTTTATTATTTCCAATAAATTTAATAAATAAATGAATAATCACTTATATCAATTGATAAATTGAAACCAATCGTTACAGAGAAGGAAGAAAAGCTAAGAGAACTAATTTATAATTTTGCGTTTTAGTTATAAGTGCTTAAAGTATTTTTTTTTCTCAAATTATCCCTTTAATTTTTTTAAAAAAATTAATTAAATTATTTAAATTTTAAAAATATATAAAAAATCTTTTTACTATTTTAGGGATATATAAATATTTTAATTTTTAAAAATAAATAAAAAAAAGACTTAATTGTAATTTATTTTTAATATAAATTTAGTTACGTGCCCTTTATCAATAATTTTTTGTTTTTAATTTATAACATCTTAATATGTATATATTACATTTTAAAATAGATTGATAAGTTATTCTTTATCGAATAATTTAAGAAATTTATATATAAATTCATTATTTTTATTATAGTTTTTATAAAAAAAAAATTTAAATTATTTAGAAATGATTAATTTATTAATCTGCTCTAAAATATAGTAAATATTTATTGAGATATTACAAATCAGATATACATAATTATTGACAATAAATCTTATACTAAATCTTCGTACATAATTTTGATTGAATTTATATTGAAAGTAAATTATTATTAAATATTTTTTTATTTATTTTTAAAAGTTAAAAAGCTTAGTTTGATTTATTTTAAAATAAATTAAAAATTTATTTAATCTTTTTAAAAATTGATGAATTTAATAAATAAAAAATATTTTAAAAAATTATGTAACTATTTAACCTAATTTAAATATTTAAATAAGTATTTTACCTTATTTAAAATATTAAAATGATCAAAATGATGTCGGTTGGGTTTATTTCAAATAAAAATTTATATATTATTTAATTATTTAAATTAAATATTAAAAATTCTGAAATTAAATTTAAAATTTTTAAAATTAAATTACTTAAAATATTTAATATTTTCGAGAAATTATATATATATATATATAGAGAGAGAGAGAGAGAGAGAGAGAGAGAGAGAGAGAGAGAGAGAGAATTGCTTGGACTAGAGGCATCATGGCAGGAATGGAGCATAGACTTGAAAAGCATACCAACAGGAGAGAAGCTTCAACAGGCAAGATATAGGCTCGAGACACGTGCTTAGTGCTAATCACAACCTTGTTTGATCCAATGAGAGGGAGAGAAAGAGGTTTTTTTTATTTATTTTTTTTTTATACAAAAGGGAGAGAGAAGTTTTGAGGGACATAATAGTGTGAACTGAGAAGGAACCGAGCAACCGAGTAGACATGAGGCAAAACGGGCATTGGTGAACGTAATGCAAACCCCTTATTCTTTTATATATATATATATATATATATATATATATATATATATATATTAAACTTTTTTATTAAAAATAAAAATTAATTGAGATAAAAAAAAATCATATTATTCATTTAGAAGTTTATTTATTTTTAAAATTTTACTCTAATTTTTTAATAATGAAGTTTGTCAACACAAAATGATATAATTTTACTTGTGATAAATTGATAAATGATTTTGAGCTACCTAAGTAGATATATGTATTTTGTAACATTAATAATAATGTATTTTTTTAATAATTTTTAAGGTATTAAATTTTGTTGAGTCTAATTATTTATTATAATTTTTTTTTTACTTTTTTATAATATTTTATTATTTATTTATATATATTGACTTCGAAAATAAATTTCTACATCTGCCACCAGGCATTGCGACCACTGCGAGCAAATCAATGGAGAAGATTAATGAGAATGGACATGTAATATAATCTAAGGTAGGAAAAGATGCTATAGAGCTAAGGATAGGCCAAAGATGTTATGCCGCAAGCACAGTTGAGGATTAGCATAGACAATAATGCAATAGAAAGAACTACAAGAATTATCAAAATCTTTTTTCTTCTTGAATACTAGAATCTCGAAGAAATATAATTTTGTATATTCTAAATAATTTTCAATCTCAAAATGTCATAGTTTCAAAATACAATCCATTATAATTTACATTCATCCAAACACTCTCCATAAGAGTTTAATATGTACAAAGTATTACAAACCTTAAAGTTTTAGAATATATAAAATTACATAACAAAATGTCAAAATACAACTAATAGTCATTACACAAAATTCTAAGTCCTACCATGTCTGCAGTGTAGTGCAGATGACTCAAACTCCCTGTAGATCGATGTCTCATCCGATCGTAGGACTAGAATTAATGATTTAATTCTTGTGTTTTAATAAATATATTAGCTATGTTGAAGTGAATTAATTTCTCAAGTTAAAAGGTATTTAATAAGACTTTACATATGAATTTCAATCATTTTTATTTTAGCCTTAAAATATAACAAAGACAGAAAGAGAATTTTCACTTATTTATTTATAAACTAGCAAAATATTCATTTTATGTACTGTAATGTGTGTGTATATATATATATATATATTACTGTATATAACGTAGGTATTCTATTAGTGTATACATAAAAATTGTTGTTGAGAGTGAATTGTAAAATTCCTGTTTAGTCTGTCTTAATAAAAGTTTACTTAAGTCCATTTTAGTTTAAAGCTTCTTAAATCTTTCCACCCAATTTTCAACGAAAGCTGCAACAGAAGCAACACTTCTTTCAGTGACGTGTAGGGATCCTGCTTCGACATGCTAACCAGATAAACAAGTGGGGCAAGTGGGGTGACTTAAAACGCTTCACATTTACTGAATTCAATTCACTGCAGTGCTAGCCAGAGATCAAATGGCTTCACATTTACTTAATCTAGAAGAAATCAGTCAAACTAAATGGTCAAATGGCTTTGCATAATTATCTTATGTTATATTTGGTTGTGTTACCAAACCAATGCCTCTTCACAGTTAGGGGAGGATCTAAAAAGATTCTTTCTAAAATTTAATACGAAATTTATAAAAATTATTTTATTATTATTATTTATAGTTATTCAATTTTATATTGAGAAAATTTTTTATTTAAAATGATTTTAAAAATAAATAAAATTTTATATAGGCCAAATCTCCCATTGTTCATAATCATTTCTAATTAATCAATACTTTGAAACGTTCTCTTATATGTTTAAAAATTATTATAATTGATGCAACCCAGAGAATCAAACCAAACATTCTACTGCACAAATAATAATGATAATATTAATAATAATAATAGATACAAAGTGGCTGCTGGTGTCCTGTAATTATACATAAAGAAAACATATTTTTCAAGAAAATAAACATATTCAGATAATTACAATAATAATCTGTGCTCGCACGCATTGTAGATAAGCCATCATCATTCCGCAAAGATTTCCGCCACGTGCTTCAAAAGTTCAAATTTATTCTTAGTTTGCTGAAATTGACCTTAACTGTCAAATGAGCACCAAAAGAAAAACAATTAATTATGTAATATAATTGCATGAAAACGATAAGCACAAGAATCTTTTTGAAGATGTGCCTGTGTTTGAAATTTTGTTAGAGAGAAAAGAAAATAAAAAAAAAATAAATAAAAATATTATAATTTTTTTTTTCTTTTTATTTAACTATTAGCGAAAAAAATAAGAAAGAAAATAATTTTTTAAATAATAAAATATTTATTTTATTTTTTATTTAAAATTAAAATAAATAATTATAAAAATAAAAAATAATTTTATTTATCTGTCATTGACTTTTTTCTTTAAAATAAAAAGAAAATAAATAATAATATTTATTTATTATTTTTCATCTTTATTTTTTTATTCTCCTAATTTTTTTATTCTCAAACAAAAAAAAATATTTTTTAAATTTTTTCTAATAATTTTTTTTCTCTAAACCTAGTCTAAAACGATAAAAGAAAGGCAGTTTTGAATAGAATTTCTTAAATTTTGGATAAATTATTAAAAGAAAAAGAATCGAATCCAACTTTTCAAATCCCGAAAATAAAACTATAAAAAAATAAAAAATAAAAGAAAGGCAGAGATCTACCTGAAAAAACGAAAGCACATAGTTGCCCTTAAATGAAACATCGCTATTCACTAGCCCGTGCCATTACGGGGTGAAGGGTGAGGTGGAGCGTCGGTCAAAAGTCTTCTCATGGTCATGAACCACCTTCTACCTTGCTCAGTATTCCTTCGGTATGAGCCGTCGCCGGAAACAAAGCCGCCGCCAGCAACAACGACGCTTCTGTTGCCCCATCGCCGTTCAAATCCCGCGGCGACGCTGCCGTGGAGGTTGTTCGTCAGATCGCTGGGTTGGGTGAAGACGGATTGAGATGGATAAGGTCGTATAGCAAAGGATCCAGCTGGAATAGTAGCAATAATAAGCAAAAGAGGCAGAAGATTAGCAGAAACAATAAGCCAGAGAGTTAAGGGAAAGGCGGTGGCCATGGTCGGCTAATCGACTCTAGAAAAGGGTGATAGTGAGGGAGAGAAGAAGGATACTTTCACAGGCAAGAGAAAAGAATGGTCTGGGCGTTTTTATAACAATCAGAGTGATAATTACACTCCCAGAAATTATATGCGCACTCCACAATAACTTTTTAGCCCCTTCCCTTCATTCCTATTTTTATTTTTTTAATAGGCTCCATGCAGCAATTATTAATTTCAGCCAGGTACAGGCCAATCTTTAAGCAATTAATCCCTTACACTATTAAAAAAATTATATAAATTTTTCAAATTTTTAAAAATAAATTAAATAAGATTTTTTAATAAATAAATCTTTTAACTTTTAAAATATATTAAAAAAATAAATTATAATTTAATTTTAATATAAATTCAACAAAGTTTGTACACAAAAATTTTTTAAGATCCCATCAATAATTTTTGTACATGATTTTCAATATCTATAGATATCTACTGTGTTCTTAGAACAAAGGACTTAATTTTTTTATTAAAAAAAATATTTTTTATTAAAAAAATATTTTTTATTGATTTATTTTTTAAATTTATTTTTAAAAAAAATTATATTACGTACAATAAATGAAACCTTGTATCTCTTTTTATTTGGCTAATAGCGCAGTAGAATGCGTAAATCTTTTTTCTAATAGGAAAATTTAAAAATTATTAAATTTGACTTATCTATGGGATCAAATAGTAGCCACAAATAATCTCAGAGTAATATATATATATATATATATATATATATATATATATGCAAAAGACTTATGATAAATTTGTTTATAAAAAAACTAGTAATAGATTTTTTATTTCAAATTTGTATTTTAATTTTAGTTAGTAAAATATATTTTCTTTAAAAAAAGATCTTAGAATAAAATAAAAAGAGAATTATCATTGTTCAGTTTGTCGATTTCAAAATTTTAAGATAAAAATTTAATTAAATTAAATTAAGTTTAAACTATGTTGATAAGAACACTGATAAATAAAGATCATGAATGACGTCATCCGGAAACCGCCTTATTACATTCACACACACAGATGATGCGTGCCTTTTGTAAACACGAAAGGATATGTTAATCCAATTAATATATTTAAATTTTTATTTTTATAATCTAATTTTAAATTATATTATTAATATTAAAATATATAATTAATAGATTTTATAATAATATAAAATATGAAAAAAATTTAAGGAACATTAAATAATATATATATATTCTTACTAATTATACATCAATATTTTTTTAAGCAAAATATTTTTTACCAATTATAATAATTAATAAATTTTAAAGTTTTACTTTTAATTTTATTTTTAATTAAATTATCAATTCCTCTAAAATCAACAAAATGTGATGCTGACATTATTAAAAATTTATTCATTAATCTTATAAAATTAATGTATAACATTCAATCAACATATTAAAAAGTTGTAAAAAAATATCCATAACAAAAAAAAAATATATAATAATAATAATAATAATAATAATAATAATAATAATAATAATAGAGTTTAGATCGAATGAGAATGTTGATGTTTGGGTAAGGTGATGGGGACATTTATAGTATTAAAATATCAAGTTCTCTTTTTTCTTAAATCATGCACTACCTGGTTCTGTTTCGTCAAATAAATCATTCGCATGATTGAGGGCTTTTATGTGTGTAGATAGATTGGGCAGCAGGCCGCAGACAAATCCTCCACTTTCTGGAGACATCTATACTATTCTAGTATCAGATTTAATGCACTGTCTTTTTCTTAAAATCATGCACTGCCTTTTTCTGTTTAGTCAAATAAATTTATAAAAATTATAAATTTATAAAAATTATAGTTGAATAATAAAAGCTGTAAAAACTATAACTAATTAAATTTATAATTTTTTTTTATATAAAACTAATAAAGAATTGTAGGATTTCTTTTATTTCTAGATTTGAATCATATTGCTCATTTAATAAAATAATATGGATGCAGGGTGCAGACAAAAGATGACATCATCCGTGTAAAAGACAAAAAGTGTATGCAAGGTCGGCCTACCCCTTTCTTTCAAAGATAATAATTCAGAGAGAGGGCGACTCATTCATGCACATGGCCACTTGGCATGACCCTTTCACCCGTTTGGATGGTGAGAGTTCAATTTTGGAGAGAAAATAATAAAAAATTATGTATTAAAATATGTAAAATTAAGTATAAAAATAAGCTTAAATATACTCTTTAAACTTTTTTAGACGTTAAAATAAGACTATTTTAAACTTTGTTTTTTAAATTAACTGTAAACTTTTGATTAATTAAGTTGAAAATAATTCTCTTTTAATAAAATATTATATTTTCAATAATAAATAAAAAAATGGTAAAAGATTATTTTAAATCATTGAAAAATAAACAATAATCACTTATGTCTTGATCAAAATAAGTGAGCCATTTAAACCCTCAAACTTTTTAAAATAATCACTTAAATCTTTAAAAAATAGGTCAATAATCACTTAAGTCTTGATTAGCTTAATCAAACCAAGTGAGCCAAATAGGCAAACAATCACGTAAGCATTAATCAAACCAAGTGAGTCTCTTTAGCACTCAAACTTTTTATAATTATCATTTAAATTCTTAAACTTTTAAAAATAACTCAAAAAAGTGTTAAGTCTCTATTAAAAAAACTAAAACAAATGGACATTTAAACATTTAGAAATAGCTTAATAGTCATTTAAGTCACAATGAATAAATAAATTTAATTTAAAAATTTTAATAATTATGTCTACAAATAAATTATGTTAATTAATGTTGTTAATAAATAAAATAATTTTATAAAATTTATAAAATAAATACAATATTATTAAAAAGTTATAAATATCTAAATTTATTAAAAATGCATAAAAGATCTTTGAATTCAATCAAACACTAAAAAGAATTTAGCTTTTTCTTTCTTTTCTTATCAATCAAACACAAAACTTTCACTTCTTAAAAAAAAATTAAAAACCATTAGAAAATATATGAATATTGTTCTATATGTAAAATAAATAAATAATAAAAGCTGTAAAAATATAAAAATTATAAATAATTAAATCCATAAAAATAATATTTTCGTGATAAAGCTAATAAAAAAATTATAAGAGATAATTTTAGATTTCTTTATTTCTCAATTATAGTTTGAATCTCAACAAACTTAAATTTTCAATATAGTCTGATAAAGCGCCCTTATAGTTATATTATTGAAAATTGGAAATTCCAAATTTGAATTTAATGCTAAAAACGGGGGGTTTTAATTGGTTTGATCCAACGAATTAATGTTTTGGTATTAGGAATATGATTTTGATTATATATATACATATATATATATATATATATATATATATATATATATATATATATATATTGAAAAGTCTCTTAATTTTAATAAAAAGAAAACAAATCATTTGTTGTAATAAAATTCTAATATAATAAATAATTAGACTTATATTTATTAATTTATTATTTTTAATAATATTATTTACGGGTCAACGGGTTAAACAAATTGACGGATTAAAATGAGTTGGCATATTAAAATAGGTAGATGCGTCGTGAGTTGACATGTGACACTAATAAAAAAACGTGTTATAAACGTGTCAAGTTGAGTTAGTAGGTTAACCTATAATACGACACAATTATTAGTGTGTTATAAACAGGTCGACACAATTTTAACATGAACACGATTAAGCTCAACTCAAACTCTCTATTTTCATGTCGTGTTCATGAATCGTATCTAAAATTGCCACATCTAATTTTCAATTTATTATTCTATTTCAATAACTCATCTAGCCTTAGGCTAAGATTTATGTGAGCATGCATTAGTTGAATTTACTGGTCAATAATTTTGAATTTTAATTTAATTTGAGTGAAAAATTTACACTATTTAAAATATTTGAGTTGAGTTTTATGTGAAATTTAACTTGACTGAATTTGTTCCATAATTTTGAATTTTAATTTTATTTATTTGAGTCAAAACTTAGACTACTCAAAATATTAGAGTTGAACTTGCTGAATTTGTTCAATAATTTTGGCTGAAAATGTTGCGTCTAATTCACTATCCTTTAATTTCTTTTCTTTGAATTTTTCACCTCTCTTCAACTTATGCATACATTGAAACCATTTACACCTTCCTATTAATGATTCCAATTCTTCTAGAGATCACACACTTCATCAACTTACTTTGAAAGATGCAACTAAGAAGCAAAAATATTTGAATAAAAATATGCATGTATGTATTTAGTGCCAAATGAGAAAATTAAATATATTTTAGGCTCCATTTGTTTCGCTGAAATATATATATATATATATATATATATATATATATATATATATATATATATATATATATATATATATATTTTACATTTTCTAGTATTTACAGCATTCAAAAAAATAAATTGATAAAAAATATTTTTTATCAAAAAAAATTAATTATTTTTTAAGGAAAGTGACTTTTTTTAAAAGAGAAAGTTATTTTTTGGATTTTAATAATTTTATTAAAATATAAAAATATTCAATACATAATATAAATATATACCATTAATTTAAAATTATAATCAAATAATGAAAAATATTTTTATAGAAAATATTTTTATAGAAAATATTTTATTAGAAAATAATTTTCATGAAAAAAATAACTGTTACTTATTTTAAAATCATAATAACATATTTTAATTACTATTTTAATATATCTAATTATGAAGGCAAAACTATATATCATCGCTTAAAACTACTCACATTACAGATTCTTTAATACTTCATATTTATAAAACAATTTTTTTTTAACCGAAATGAAAAACATGACTAGTTCAACATGATAATTTATGACTTGGGCAATGAAAAAATACTATATTTGTCTAGTCTGTCTTAATTTAGAAGATATATCATTTGCTTATAGTAGATTCATATTTGAATTTTAAAAATAATATTATATTAAAAAATTTAATTTATGAAAATATATTATAGTATTTTATTTATATAGAAAAAGAAATCTAAACAAATACAAATATATTACCATTTATTTGAGTACAAAAAGAAAATACTGTTCCCCCCCCCCCCCCACCCCTTTTCTTTCTACTCTTCCTTTTTTGTCTTTTTTTTTTCTTTTATATTTTTAAATTTTTAATTGAATTCTTTAACACCCCCTTTGATATAAATCTGTTACAAGAAAAGAATTCTATTATATTAATAGTATTCAATTTATTTCTATTGGCAACAAAATTTATTTGGAATAAATTTATTTTGGTTAGGTCTCCCTTTGTAGAGTGTAGTACCCCCTCTTTAGATGGGTTTTTTGGTTGTTTGCTTTAGATATGGTTCTGCGTGTTGGTCCTTTTGTTCAGATCGGATGTCAATGGCGCAGTTTGTCTTTCTTGCTTATGGTGGTGCTATGTTAGTGGATGGATTCCAGGATACTCTCTGTTCGGTTGGCATCTCAAGGATAGATTGGGTGCCATTTCACGTGATCCTAGTGAGTGATCCTGTGGGCGATATGAGATTGAAAAGTTAGAACTCTGCCAAGCCTCTTCCAGTTTGCCGAATCTTCCATGATCCTTGTCCTTTAACATCACTGTGTCTCTGGTTTCTTGTTTTGCCTATGATCTGTTTGCTGATTTATTGGGGATCTCTGCGTAGATTGAGGATTGTTGAGACAGTGGGTGTAGAATAGGCTTTGAGGCGTGATGAATCACTATCTTTAAGGTATTAATTGCCTCCACTAGATTGCTGCAAGGTTATGGCAATATACCTCCAGGATACAACAAAGTTCAAATCGCAGACAAAGAACTCTCAAGATTTCCCTTAAGAACTCTTTATATGAACTGAATTTAGAGAGATTATAAGAAAAGAAGAAGAAGTAGAAATAGTATATCTGGATTGAAAAAACTCATCCATATTTATAAAGAATGAAAAGTCATGGCACCTTTACTAGATAGACACATCTGTCTATCTCCAATAGATACAACTGTTTATGTAATAGACATGTCTGTTTATTAAAAGATACCTATATAAATAGTTGTGACTATTTGTATAGAATAGACATGTCTGTTTATTAACAGATACCTATACAATTGTTTTGTTTGTATAGAATTGATATGTCTGTTCATTAATGACACATCTACTTGTTAAGTGCCATAATAGAATAATATATATTGAATTATATATATATAATTCTATACATATTTCACTCTTGCCATTCCTTCACTTTCTTATATTTTAACAATATAGAAATTCTTTTTCTCTATACTATCTAACATACAAGCTATTTATAACAAGGATGGTAGAGTTTTTCTTTGCTACTTTTTCTTCGATTTGGTGGAGTCCTCTTTAGTGTGTTTCCCGGAAAGGTTGATGTATGCAATAGCCAGTAGCAAATATATCATTAAAATACTTTTATCTCGCTTTATTTGTCTTTTTAGAAAGTTAAGTAAGCATTAATATATTATTCATTTTAACTTTACTATTTTTTTTTATCACAATTCTTAATTTTAATTAAATACAAAAGTATTTTAATCAATTATTACTATTTTTTCTTTTATAAACTTGAGGTCATCAAATTATTTTTTTAATCCTGGTGTAAAAGCTTTAAATGAATAATTTTCTATACTTAATGATTAAATGAATTTTAATGACTCCGTATTTGCATTTATTAAAAAAAAATTGAACAAAAAGTAAGTCTATCTTTACAGAACGAAAGGGAGTAATACTTTTAATTTTCATATTAATTCAGAAAATCCATAAACTAAATCAATGAAAAGATTCAAGCATAAATATGCAAAAGGAAGACTATAAAAGCATCGGGTACGTTGCAAAATTTGCCACTCACTTTGCTCCGCCTCATCAATCCTATCCTTAAAAAAATAAATAAAAAAACAAGAAGCACATGCAGCTTTGATTTTTATGTCAAGTAGTAGTCTGCGTTAAAGTATTGATGTTTGGCATTAATAATGTTCGCGATCGACATTAGCCATGCACTAATGCTACATGCTCTAATCAAAAGCCTTGCTTTTAGGCTGAAAGATTGGCAGCCAGTATTTAAATCTAATATCAGAAATCGTCAGGCGTCACCAATCATCAGCAAATTAAATTCATCTCAAAACAATATATAAAGAAAAAGATGCATACCCGCAGATTTGTGGGTCAATAATGTGACAAATTGGTGAACTCATCCCTACTTTTTGTCTCTCATCTTTGGCTAAGTCCTCCAATAAATGGCCACTTGGACGATAAAAATAAAAAAAGCTACCATTTTTTTGTACATGATATCATGCAAAATAGTGAAGTTTTGACATTCATATCACGGAACAACACTAATTCGTTATCTCTCTTTAATTTTTCAATCATGGACGTCGCCAATCACACAATTATATGCATGACTTCCTCTGATCTGATCTCCCATGGTTTAGAGACGTCATAAAGCAATTTTCTTTTTCAAGTATCCAATTATCATTTCAAAGGTTACGTTATTCACATGACAAGGATTACTTGGCATATCTTTCACTCCAATTCGACCTCAATCACATATATATACTTTCTTATTCTAAATTATTTTAAAATCGTTACACTAAGTTTATTTAAAAAAAATAAAAGATAAAACAAATCTGAAATACGATATTTTACTACTACAATTTTATCAAAAGATATTAAGATAAATTATTTATACAAAATATAATAGTAATACTGTTCAAGGTCGGCTATCCCTTTCTTTCAAAGATAAATGATTCAATGAGAGGACCACTCAATCATGCACATGGCCACTTGGCATGTACCTTTCACCCGTTTGGATGGTGATAACGGATAATTCTCACTTTCTTCTTCTCTTCAATTTTGGAGAGAATATAATAAAAAATTATGCATTAAAATATGTAAAATTACGTATAAAAATAAGCTTAAATATACTCTTTAAACTTTTTTAGACGTTAAAATAAGACTATTTTAAACTTTGTTTTTTAAATTAACTGTAAACTTTTGATTAATTAAGTTGAAAATAATTCTCTTTTAATAAAATATTATATTTTTAATAATAAATAAAAAAGGTAAAAGATTATTTTAAATCATTAGAAAATAAATAATAATCAAATAAGTGAACCATTTAAACCCTCAAACTCTTTAAAATAATCACTTAAATCCTTAAAAAATAGGTCAATAATCACTTAAGCCTTGATTAGCTTAATCAAACCAAGTGAGCCAAATAGGCAAACAATCACTTAAACCTTAAATCAAACCCAGTGAGCGTCTTAAGCACTCAAACTTTTTATAATTGTTATTTAAACCCTTAAAACTTTTAAAAATAACTCAAAAAAGTCAATAATAACACCACCGTTAAGTATCTATTAAAAAACTAAAACAAATGAACATTTAAACCTTTAGAAATAACTTAATAGTCATTCAAGTCACAATGAATAAATAAATTTAATTTAAAATTTTTAATAATTATGTCTATAAATAAATTATGTTAATTAATATGGTTAATAACTAAAATAATTTTATAAAATTTATAAAATAAATACAATATTATTAAAAAATTATAAATATCTAAATTTATTAAAAATGCATAAAAGATCTTTGAATTCAATCAAACACTAAAAAGAATTTAGCTTTTTCTTTCTTTTCTTATCAATCAAATACAAAATTTTCAATTCTTAAAAAAAATTAAAGTGCCATTAGAAAATATGTGAATATTGTTCTATAT
Source organism: Hevea brasiliensis (assembly GCF_030052815.1). Classification (NCBI taxonomy): domain Eukaryota; kingdom Viridiplantae; phylum Streptophyta; class Magnoliopsida; order Malpighiales; family Euphorbiaceae; genus Hevea; species Hevea brasiliensis. Next base: position 92,893,891 of record NC_079503.1, read on the forward strand.
GTAAAATAAATAAATAATAAAAGCAGTAAAAATATAAAAATTATAAATAATTAAATCCATAAAAATAATAATTCCGTGATAAAGCTAATAAAAAATTATAAGAGATAATTTTAGATTTCTTTATTTCTCAATTATAGTTTGAATCTCAACAAACTTAAATTTTCAATATAGTTTGATAAAGCGCCCTTATAATTATATTATTGAAAATTGGAAATTCCAAATTTGAATTTAATGCTAAAAACGGGGGGTTTTAATTGGTTTGATCCAACGAATTAATGTTTCGGTATTAGGAATATGATTTTGATTATATATATATATATATATATATATATTGAAAAGTCTCTTAATTTTAATAAAAAGAAAACAAATCATTTATTGTAATAAAATTATAATATAATAAATAATTAGACTTATATTTATTAATTTATTATTTTTAATAGTATTATTTACAGGTCAATGGGTTAAACAAATTAACGGATTAAAATGAGTTGGCATATTAAAATAGGTAGATGCGTCGTGAGTTGACATGTGACACTAATAAAAAAACGTGTTATAAACGTGTCAAGTTGAGTTAGTAGGTTAACCTATAATACGACACAATTATTAGTGTGTTATAAACAGGTTGACACAATTTTAACATGAACACGATTAAACTCAACTCAAATTCTCTATTTTCATGTCGTGTTCATGAATCGTATCTAAAATTGCCACATCTAATTTTCAATTTATTATTCTATTTCAATAACTCATCTAGCCTTAGGCTAAGATTTATGTGAGCATGCATTAGTTGAATTTATTGGTCAATAATTTTGAATTTTAATTTAATTTGAGTGAAAAATTTACACTATTTAAAATATTTGAGTTGAGTTTTATGTGAAATTTAACTTGACTGAATTTGTTCCATAATTTTGAATTTTAATTTTATTTATTTGAGTCAAAACTTAGACTACTCAAAATATTAGAGTTGAACTTGCTGAATTTGTTCAATAATTTTGGCTGAAAATGTTGCGTCTAATTCACTATCCTTTAATTTCTTTGCTTTGAATTTTTCACCTCTCTTCAACTTATGCATACATTGAAACCATTTACACCTTCCTATTAATGATTCCAATTCTTCTAGAGATCACACACTTCATCAACTTACTTTGAAAGATGCAACTAAGAAGCAAAAATATTTGAATAAAAATATGCATGTATGTATTTAGTACCAAATGAGAAAATTAAATATATTTTAGGCTCCGTTTATTTCGCTGATATATATATATATATATATATATATATATATATATATATATATATATATATATATATTACATTTTCCAGTATTTGCAGTATTCAAAAAAATAAATTGATAAAAAATATTTTTTATCAAAAAAAAATTAATTATTTTTAAGGGAAGTGACTTTTTTTTAAAGAGAAAGTTATTTTTTGAATTTTAATAATTTTATTAAAATATAAAAATATTCAATACATAATATAAATATATACCATTAATTTAAAATTGCAATCAAATAATGAAAAATATTTTTATAGAAAATATTTTATTAGAAAATATTTTATTAGAAAATAATTTTCATGAAAAACATAAGTGTTACTTATTTTAAAATCATAATAACATATTTTAATTACTATTTTAATATATCTAATTATGAAGGCAAAACTATATATCATTGCTTAAAACTACTCATATTGCAGATTCTTTAATACTTCATATTTATAAAACAATTTTTTTTTAACCGAAATGAAAAACATGACTAGTTCAACATGATAATTTATGACTTGGGCAATGAAAAAAGACTATATTTGTCTAGTCTGTCTTAATTTAGAAGATATATCATTTGCTTAGTAGATTCATATTTGAATTTTAAAAATAAAATTATATTAAAAAATTTAATTTATGAAAATATATTATAGTATTTTATTTATATAGAAAAAGAAAATCTAAACAAATACAAATATATTACCATTTATTTGAGTACAAAAAGAAAGTACTGTTCCTCCCCCCCTTTCTTTCTACTCCCTTTTTTGTCTTTTTTTTTTTCTTTTATATTTTTAAATTTTTAATTGAATTCTTTAACACCCCCTTTGATATAAATTTGTTACAAGAAAAGAATTCTATTATATTAATAGTATTCAATTTATTTCTATTGGCAACAAAATTTATTTGGAATAAATTTATTTTGGTTAGGTCTCCCTTTGTAGAGTGTAGTACCCCCTCTTTAGATGGGTTTTTTGGTTGTTTGCTTTAGATATGGTTCTGCATATTGGTCCTTTTGTTCAGATCGGATGTCAATGGCGCAGTTTGTCTTTCTTGCTTATGGTGGTGCTATGTTAGTGGATGGATTCCAGGATACTCTCTGTTCGGTTGGCATCTCAAGGATAGATTGGGTGCCATTTCACGTGATCCTAGTGAGTGATCCTGTGGGCGATATAAGATTGAAAAGTTAGAACTCTGCCAAGCCTCTTCCAGTTTGCCGAATCTTCCATGATCCTTGTCCTTTAACATCACTGTGTCTCTGGTTTTTTGTTTTGCCTATGATCTGTTTGCTGATTTATTGGGGATCTCTGCGTAGATTGAGGATGGTGGAGTTTTTCTTTGCTACTTTTTCTTCGATTTGGTGGAGTCCCCTTTAGTGTGTTTCCCGAAAAGGTTGATGTATGCAATAGCCAGTAGTTTTCGTGTGACACTCGATAACCTTAACACCGTTAAGTCTCTATTAAAGAACTAAAACCAATGAACATTTAAACCTTTAGAGATAACTTAATAGTCATTTAAGTCACATTAAACAAATAAATTTAGTTTAAAAATTTTAATAATTATGTCTATAAATAAATTATGTTAAGTAATATTGTTAATAAGTAAAATAATTTCATAAAATCTATAAAATAAATACAATATTATTAAAAAATTATAAATATCTAAATTTATTAAAAATGCATAAAAAATCTTTGAATTCAATCAAACACTGAAAGAATTTAGCCTTTTCTTTCTTTTCTTATCAATCAAACACAAAACTTTCACTTCTTAAAAAAAAAATAAAGTACATTAGAAAATATGTGAATATTGTTGTCATGACCAGATTCCACAGGCTAGACAGGCACTAGAACCTGGGTCGGTATAAAGTTCCCGAAACCCGTAATAAGTCTCACTGTTTCGAAACTCATAATCAGAGTTAAAATTAAAGCCCAACATGCAAATAAAATAAAATAAAATATTTTTATTTGTGCCAACCCAATCAGATAACTATCAGAAACTAAAGTTATGAAAGTCTAGCTCAACCCTGATACCATCATGTACATACTATTTAATATCATAATAATTTTTATTAATTAATTTCATAAATACATAACTCAATATCACAACGAAGTTTTAGTTATTAAACAAACAAATAAATAAATACAATAAATTGTTACACTAAGAAGTACAACCTATGGAGAAAAAATATAGGATAGATTCGAAGAAATAAACTTGCTCCTCATGCAACCTCTGAAAAATATTTGAACATGAATGAGCGTTTGACCAGAGAATCTAGATATTGATTATAGATGTAATTTCTATAACTATCTAAGACTGGTGCAATCCTACCATGAAATGCACATTCGACACATAAAATAAATAATTCATATAATATTCATACGAGAAATTAATTTGGAGCTACTCATTCACCCACTATATCATATTAATATATACATATGGGAGCTATGCCCTATAAAACTATCGTAATCTAATATTTATTAGCGAGTTCAACTCAAGCCGGACTTTTACTTAATAATCCCAGTACGGAGTCAGTGAGATCAACTTAAAGCCGTTTAATTTTATATATTGTAATTAATAATTACATAAAATATATTTTTATTAATAATTTATATTTTAAAATTTTAATAATTCTATAAATTATTTAAATTTTATTTATTTAAAATATAATATATATAAAAATTAATAAATATTATTATAAAAATATATTTTTTATTTTTAATTAATTATTTATATAAATAAATCTGAATGATAAAAAATTAACATATAAAATTTAAACTCATCCAAACCCAATTATATACTTATCTAAACCCATCCTAATGATTAGAGCGAATAGAGTATCCACCAATACGTTGCCATCCTATTTGTCATTAAGACCATTGAATGATTGAATTACTGTAGCCTTTGACTAGGTGGGTTAAGATGTCTGATTACCCTGTTCATCGCACTTGTGCAAATATGAGTTGGGCTCTTTATTTTCCCATTTTTGTTCCTTTTTGGGCTCCTTTGATATTTTGCACTCTTTTCGAGCCCATTTGATTTGTATATATATATATATATATATATATATATATATATATATATTTTTTTTTTTTTTTTTTTTTTTTACTTACATTTTCTTGCAGTCGTATGATGTGGAACCAGTTAAAAGCACTATTTTATCAGAGGAAAACCCGGTGAGCTATATCAACTGCAAATGGGCTGTTGCTTCATCTTATACGCAATTACACCCCGATCATTGGACACGATGGGTTGCGTTGGGCCTGTGTAGAGCCTTTTAGGTCAAGGTAGGTCACCATGTGTTAGGCCCAAGTCAAATCAATTTTTGTATTAAAATATATTTTTTTAGGAAATTTTTTATATTATGTTTTTATAAATTTATATTATGTAAAAAATTATTTGTTATATTTGACTTTTTATAATAATAATAATAATAATTTCTCATAGAGTTTGCATGTATCATCCTCCACGAGTGTATAACTATCTTTTATAGTAATAATTTATTTTTTTTTTATTTTTTTAATTATTATTATTTAAGTTATTATTTTTTTAAAATATAATTTCAAAAAATTAAGGACTCGACGATTAAATGAATTATTTGAAATTTTTTATATTTTTTTATAAATTTATTTATGAAAAAATAATATTTGGTACACGTCTCCCTCTATAAAGTATTATTATTATTATTATTAAAAAATAATAAAATGTATTAATTAATAATATTAGATTTAAAATATATTGATCACAATTTTTTAAATTGAAGTATTTTTTTTATGTTCTATTTTATTTTTTATTTATATATTTTTCTAATTATTTAGGATAGTAATGTAAGTTTATATACAAATAATTATTTCTTTTAATATTTTATATTCTTAATGCATTTTAGAGATATGTCTTCTAAAAATTTATATAATATTGAATTTATATTTATTGTATTGTAATTGATTAATATTAATTATAATTATGAATATATTAACAATTTAAATATTAAAAAAAATTAATAAATCTACATGCAAAAGTACAAACATTTATTATTTAATTACTTATTCAACTCTCAAAATTTTTACAATAATCTTTAAATATACAAATTAGAAAATAATAAAATGTATTAATTGATAATATTATATTTTTTATATTTTATTTTTCATTTTATTTATATATTGTTTTAATTATTTGGGATATTAATGTAAGCTTATATTAATAATTATTTTCTTAATAATTTATATATTTTAAATACATTTTAGAGATATATATTTTAATAATTTATATAAATTTATATTTATATTTATTATATTTTAATTTATTAATATTAATTATAAATATAAATATATTAATAATTTAGATATTAAAAAATAATAAATTCACGTGCAAAATCATGGACATTTAACTAGTTTCATTAGTAAGTCAATCAACATTGCAATAAAAATTTGAACAAAGGACTATCGGTTATGTCAACATATCTAATTAATTACCAGTTCAAAATGGAATCAATGAAGACGGATAAATACATTTGTGAGCACTTAATATTGATAAATACATCAGCAATTCATTAAAATGTGAAGTCGTTAATTGGAAGCCACAAGAGGTCAGCCCTTGCTAGCACCTAGCTAATTATGCCTTCCCTGACCTTTTTTTATTTTTTTTAATCAATAGATAAGGGTTTCATAGATAGGCTTAAAGCCAAACAAATACATAAGAAAATAGGTTTAGATCCAATACATAGATTGGCTAACTAAATTAAAAAAGAAAAAAAAAGGGATATGAGGCCAAATAATTAAAGCCTAGAAAATAGGTTTGGGTCAATTACACAAACTAATCTTAAAATGTCAAACTAAAGAAAAAGTTACTGCTACCGCCTTATCTCCACCGCATGCCTTCTATTACCGACTACACAAAGCTCCAATGTAGTAAAAAACCAAGCAAGGTTAGCAACACAATACCAAAGCAACTCATAGGCAATATTTGCTTTCATTGAAAAGCCAAACAGAGAAATTACATCCCCAGGTTAAGAAAATGTAGGAGCCATATAGGCAATACTGAAGGTAGGCAAGGGTAGCGGCAGTGGTTCTCTTTAGCATCTCACTCGAGCCTTCCGGATCTACCGATCATCGTAACCCCATGAGCTTCCATCACTAAAACTTATCCTCCGCCATGCAAACAAAATCTCAAGCACCAACTTCAAATGGTTTCCTATAAACATCTGCAAACCAAACTAGAGAACACAAGGAATAAAGCATCACAGAAATAAGAGTCACCCTGAAAAAGTTCCTCAACATGAAATGTCGGCAACTCAACAAAACCAAAACCCAAAAAAAATTTACAACCCCACCTAGCTGCGGGGAGAGAGACCCACAAACCAAACAGGGATAAAGGGACCTCCCCTGCCTGGAGGGGTAGAGGGGGCTGATGAGACGGCAAATCGAAGGACCTGGTATCCAAGAACGAATAGAGAAAAGAAAATAGAGAGAGAATAATTACAAGAAAAGCTTTATTGTAAGCAGTCCTTCCCTAACTAGCTATAGCACATGTGAGTTTCTTCTTGTTACAATATAGAGGGACGTATGATCAAAGAGTTTTTTCTTTTGAAAAATGGCCTCCTGCCTATGTGTCCTCCCAACCAGAGTAAGTTTACTAAAACAAGGTCCATATGAAGAGCCAATACAAGAGAGAAGACAACCAGACCAAGTTCAAGCCCATTAATCAACCCACAGCCATAGCCCAAAAACCATCAAGCCACATGTTTGAGGGTGTAACAAGGGCCCCTTTGTTTGCACACCACAAAAGGAAATAAGCAAACCCCTATATTGTACTATAATACTATGTTTCAAGTTTGCGAAAAACAATCAACCCCCTTTTGCTCTATTCTTTGAAAGAAATTTATTTTCATGAGAAAATTAAAAACTAATTAACTTCTTGCTAAAACGCATTTTTCTGGAAAGTGATCAACGGGCAAAATATTTCACTTGGCTGCTTGTTTCTAACCAAACTCCTCCCAACATAACACATTTATTTAAAAAGTTCTGTAAAGAACATAATATAAAAGAAAATCGTAAAGCAAAAAAAAAAAAAAGTATAAATTCACTAGAATTTTTTTTATCTAGACCTAATTCATCATGGGCTAAGATATAAGATGTACGGGAACTCATCTATTAAATATATGGATCTCACATATTTTTTCCTTAAGTCTATGGGTCTAGATAAGAATTTCTCAATTCACTATTTAATTACCCCTTCGTTTCATAAAAAAAGATTTACTTTTATTTTTCATCTGTCACATATTATAGGTCATTTTCTTTTTTAAAATAATAATTTATTTATTATTTTACTAATATATTCCTATTTAGTTTGCATTGAAAAAGTAAAGTGTTTTAATTTTAAAAATAAATTAATAGCATAAATTTTTTAATTTTTAATAGAGAAATATGAGTGAAAGATATATTAAAAAAAATTAAATGAAATTTATTACTTAAACTATATAAATTTTATTACTTTAACTGTACAAATTATATTTAGTTTTTCAATTATGTTAAAATTAATTGTTTAATCTCTTTATTTTTAAAAATACATGATTTAGTTCACACATTTGATTTTGTTGACTATTTGGCGCCTCCAAATTTAATCGTTGGTTAAGAGACTAAAAGGTAGTCAAAGAGACAAAGTGTTAACAATGATAAAAATTTAAGAATATAAGTGTTTTAAATTGTAAAAATTCATTGACGAAAGTGTTTATCATTAATGATAATATTTGAGAAAAATAAAAAGAAAATAAAAGTATATAACAGTATCAAAATTCAGAAATTAACTAATATGTTAATTAAAATACAAGGGTTAAATTATTAAACTATAACATAAAGATTAAATAGTAATTTTCTCTTAAATTTATATGCAGCAGCTATACTCTTAATTTCATGGGTAAATCAGCCTAAATTCCAATAAAAAAGTGAACAAAGGACTACTCACATATCTAATTAATAACCAGTTCAAAATGGTATCAATACATACAGATAAATACATTTGTGTGTACTTAATATTGATTAATATTAATTAACCATTGCAGGATTGAGTTAAAATGCCTGTTAGCTGGGGTAATATGTATGATTACTTAAGGTGGCAAATGGGTTGGGTTAAGTGACTTTGAATTGAGAATTATTTAAAATTAATATAGAAAATTTTGTTATACATAAAAATTATTTTTTCATTTGTTTAGAAATACAGGGTCATTCCCAGTTTCTATTTGTTTGTGAAAGGTAAATGTTCACAACATCACATATGACACAACCCATATACGAAACTCTCACTATCTTTTTAGAAAGCATTTCTTCTTTTCATTCTAGGGTTTCAAGGCCCCTATGCTATCACTCCATCGATCTCCTTTATCCTTCCGGGCGGAAGAGGTCCCTCTGTCCCTACCCAACTTGTGGGTTGTGGGTTGCCCTCCTCACAGTTAAGTTAGATTGTAAATAACTTTGGATTTGTTTGGCTAAGCAGCAAATATGTTTATGGAGGGTTTCTTTAGGCTACTGTGGGTCCTTGTGTTTTTACTCTTTGTGTTCTATGAGCTTTGCACGCTTTCAAGGGAAGCAAGCTGTTGTTCCCCTGCATGTATGTTTGAAGAATTGGAGGTGTGAGTATCTATTTTCCTCTCACTAATGGCTGAGAGAGTAGAGCGCAAGTGGGACACTTGGCAATCAATGTTACCGGCGCCCTCTGAGCTCTAATCATAAGGACTATTTTCCCTGGGTTCTACAACCTCTAGCTCTCGCTTTCTTCACTTAAGCCCACCCATGGATCTCTGCTTTGTTGATGGTTGGATTCTAACCTAGTTTGATTTTATCTTCGTGGATGTTTCTTTGTGGGTCTCTCTATCCAGCTTCGACTTTGTATGGCTTGGTTCTTCCCTTAGCGCTCAAGATCCCGAGTGATAGCCTATAGAGGCAACGTCAGCACTGCAGGCTGAGTCCATGTTGTTGGTTTCTGTCCTAACTATAGTTGGTGTTGGGCTGGGCTTTTAAAACTGGGTTTTAGCTTTTTTTTTTTTTTTGCAATTTATGGTGTATTTTTTAAATGGCTTGGGTTTTAGTTTTTACTGCCGGTTTCATCAAGCTTAGTTTTTAGCCTCTTGTGATTGGGCTTTAGCCCATGGTCTTTTTCAAATCTAATGTGTATCTTTTTGAAAAAAAAAAATTAGTCCATATATTTTAATTATCCCAATTTATATAAAAATTTCCTTTTTATATTGTTGTGCCTTGTTGGTATACATATAATGTGAATGGCTAGGATAACATTCTATTCAATATCCTTGTTGGTATACACATTCCAGAAGCACTAAAAAAATAATACTTTCTTACATATAATATAATAATTTTTTTTAATTATAGGAAGGCGACACCCATGATTTTAGAGTGAGGATATATATACATCGGGTGCACCTAATAATTACTCATGAACATATTATTTGGAAAATATTTTGATAGAAGATATTTTTTTAACATTTTAAGAGTAAATTATTATAAAATTTTGGTAATTTGTTAAAATTAATTATTTAATTTCTGTTTTTTAAAATCAAATTAAAAAAATTTTATATTTTTAAAATCAAAATTTCAATCTTTTTATTAAAGAAAATATTAGTTAATTATTTATACTATTTATTTCTTATAATTAACTATATGTGCAATTTAATTCATTTGAAAGCTGAAATAAGTTAATTAATTTCTTTTTTAATAGAAATCCAACAAAATGACTAAAAGTTTGATTTTCAAAATATAAGATATTTTAATTAGATTTTAAAAAAATAAGGGTAAGCTCCTTTTATTTTGGGAAAAATGTTTTTTTATATTTTTTTAATATTTAGAGTACTTAAAAATATTTATTAAAAAAAGGCCAAAAAAAATAATTTTCTCTCAAGGAATGATGAATTTTGAAATTTATATATACATTATATAAATATATATTATTAATTTAATATTATAATTTAATAATAAAAAATATTTTTTATATATAAATTATTTTTTATAAAATAAATAGAACCTAAATAATAAGAAATTATAGGAAATTGATAGTAGTTTATCTATATCTTAAATTGAATTGCCTTTGCCTCTCCTATGCATTTTGAAAGTTTTATCATTATTGGAACAGGTGGCTGCTTCTGCTTGTTTCTATTTCTAGCCACGGCAACACATTCATTTAAGAAGCAAAGAAAAAGCCAAAAAGAATTTGATATTTTCACGATTTAATTAAGTTAATGCGAATCCTTCTAAAATACTAATCTTTCTTTCTTAATTTCTGATAGTTCTTTATCTCTTTAATTATTACTTTATTATTTTTATGTGAATTAAATTCTACATTAATATTTGATCTCACCAGAATTACTCTTTAGAGACTCAGCTTCTAAGCTGGTCAAAAGATTGAAAATTTCATTAAATTTTTTATTTGTTTAAATTAAAAAATCTCAAGTGATTTTTTATATTTCTATTTTATATTATTTTATTATTATAGCTGAATTTTTTTTATTTAATGAGAAAATCCAAAAAATAATAAAATAATACGTTATTTTTAATATAAATTCTTATATTATTTTTTAATTAAAAGAAAAATTATATCATTTTTAAAAAAAATAATTTTAATTTTTTTAAAAAGAAGTAAATTATTTTTTATTTTTTAAATTTTAAAAATTTTAAAAATATATACATTAGGGGGGAGAGAGAGACTTCTACTAAACTGAAATTCATCATTGTTGAGAGAGAGAAAGAGAGAGAGCTAGAAATTGAAATCCATCATTGTTGACTAGAGAGAGAGAGAGAGAGAGGGAGAGAGAGAGAGAGACTTCTGCTAAACTAATTATTTTATTGTGTTTTCACACAAGCTAATATTTTTTACTGAGACTTAAATTTAAGAGATGTCAATTAATACTGCTGATTACAGAGTTCATTCTGTTGAAAAGTCTCTTAATAAAAAAAAAAATAGAGTACAAAAGAGAGACACGTTGCATTAGTCAATGTATAGTTAAATAATAATATTATAATTAAATAATAATTTTAAATTTAAATTTAATTTTGTATTAGTCTCTCTGTTTGTCTCGGCGTGTTAATAATAAATATTAACTTTTAGAAATGTAAGTTAATTTATTTTCTAGTATTTATATTTATATATTTTTTCTCATTTATATAATAAAATTTTAAAATAATATATTTTCTGTCAAACATATGTTAGAGAATTGTAGATTATATTTATTAAATAAAAGTTAAAAATATGATAAGAAAAAAATAAAATAAAATAAAGTACGGTAGTTCAGAATTGGTCCAAAATTTATTGAGAGATTGGAATTAAACTTGGGTTAAATAACTAAAAATCAATTTGGCATATGCTTGGACCCAGCCTCAACAAAATTAATTGAGGTTGAGTTCAATCTTTCTAACACTTGATCAGCATAAAATAAGGTTTACTCATTTTCTATACATAATCTTGTTTTATTTAGTAGATCAGTCATTAAATAAAGTTATATTTTATTATGTACCTTTTATTAACATTTATATATCTATATAAAGCAAAGAGATCGTGACATTCTAAATTTTAGTTTTGTCACATGGCATTATAAAACAATAAAATTTCTCATTGCTATTGCCACGTGATATGTCACACCTTACTCCTCTGTAAGGCATAACATGTTCCCGTAGAATACTTAATGAACTACCGAACTTCACCTACCGATAACTCATTAAGTACCCTACAAGGGATTTTAAAACGATTTTCTTATATTTTGGAAGTGGTGAGCATTTTAGTGAGAATTAAAAACCATTTATTCAAAGCTTAAAGACTAGCAAAAATTTTGTCTATTTAAATTTCGCCGCAAATTTTATAAAAATTTTGACAGAGTTCCCTCTGTATTTTGAGAAACCAGTTCTTCAAATACCTGTAAAAAGCACTTCCAAAAGTTTTCCACAACTCTCAATCTCCAATAAAACTCAAATCAACCCAATTCAAATCACTTCAAAGCAATTTCCACAATTTAATCAAATTTGGTTTAATACTTCATTAACAAGGCATAAAGCAGAAAATTCATATTTACAAATATTAAATTTACAGAAGCAAACCCAAAATAATATTATTACAATTTATTTACAACTGCTCAATTTACATTGATACTTATGACATTACATTATTTACATCAAATAACCACAAGGGTATAAAACAATACCCGTACAAAAGGGATCAAAAAGTTCTTGTCAATCCCGCAGCTCACTCTGCTGCTTTCTCCTTGCTCTTATCTGCGACAGTAAATTAAACTATCGCTGAGTATAAACATACTCAGTGGTGCACAATAAAAATTTAAAATGCGATACATAAATCATTTATTGATGAAACATAATTTGAATACTTCACAATCACATTTCACAAATATCAAGCTCATAATAACTCATTTTGTCAAATAATATATTAAACACAGTTTAGTCAAACAATTTCATAAACACAGTGTTGTCAAAATCATACACAACTTAAGCCATGACACAAAATTTCCGATCAATGCCGCGTTGTACACCACGACAAAGCAATCTACAACCCCATTAATCGAAATCAATGAGGGAGGTGGCTAGCTAGCTAATGAGTACTCATCCGATCTACAACCTCAACTGGTAAACCAGAGAGGGAGGAAAATAATCGATCTCACCCCATAAATGGAAGAGGAGTAATGTGATACTGTCATGCTAAGTGTGAATACAAAATCAATTCAAAACAATTTATTCAAATAATTCATGAGAAATTTAATAAATTTCCAAAGTCATAATTTCATTCACAAGGTGGCAACACAATTTATGATTACATCAAATTTTTCATAAATTATACTAAATCAATTTTTCAATGACAAAATGCTCAAATAAGATTTATTGTACACAAACCTGACTGGAGTCGCCTCTAGGCCTTGACTCAGTCTCTCCGAGCTTCCAAGTCTTTTTCAACTGAAACACACAATTTCATAGTGTTTCAGTACCATAACTTAACATAAGTCCAAAAATAAATTTAACTTCACTTTAACTAGCTCTATTGCGTTAAATTCAACGTTCTCGAAGTTTTTGTGTTTTGGGTTACTATTCACTACACTATTCAAGTCAAATAGTTGACTTTCTAAGGATTAATAGGTATGGGAACTCCAACTTCACCCACATACCATATTTTGGTCATTAAACTTGTTGGTTTTGGTCACTTTCTCAAAGCTTAGGTCATTTTGGCAAAATTGCCAATTTTCGGTTTTGGTGCTCCTAAGTTGCACTGTTCCATTGGTCGATCTACTGTTGGAATTTGACAAAACTTCCTTCATAGAAAATGTTCCTTATTGTCTTAAGTGTATTCTCATTTTTGGATAACCCCAATCGGAGTTTTGTAGCTCAAGTTATGGCCAAAATAAGTTTCTTGTTCACGCAATCGCTCATACCGGTATCTTGGGTTCAGCGATTTTGATCCAACTTTGGTCAGTAATTTGATCAAGTTAAGTTCATAATTTGGTCTAACTTTCTTCATATGAAATGTTCTACTATGCCTTAGGTTTCCATCGGTTCAAGAATCGCCTAAATCCGAGTTTTCTAGAGAGAGTTATAACCATCCAAATATTACTGCTCAAATGAAAATTTGCAGAGTTGCAGGTTTGATAACTCAACTTTGCTCAATAATTTGAATGGGTTAATGGCATAATTTGGGGTGATGTTCTTCATGAAAGTTTTAGATCTATACCTCCTCTAACCCCTGGCCAAATTTCAGGTCAATTTGACCTGTCTAACTCGAGTTATGACTAACTGTTCATTTGGTCAGTTTGGTGCAGTGGCAGCCTGGTTTCACTTCACTTTGGTCAATTGTTTCACCAAGTTTTGGTCAGTTTTTCTTATTTATAGTTAACTAATTAAACATTACTAATTATTTGTGTTTATGGCTTCTCAAGTTGTCTTAGGTGTGGCCCTAATCCCAATAATTGTCCGGACCGACACCGGTCACCGGAACAGTGAAATCTACCAGGCTATGCAATGGGGGTGTTACAATTCTCCCCCCCTTAAATAAATTTCGTCTCGAAATTTTTACCTGGTATCAATCTCTGAACAGTTGTGGGTGTTGTCTCCTCATGTCCTCCTCTCGTTCCCAAGTAGCTTCTTGGCCCGAATGATGGTTCCCCAGCACTTTCACCAACGGTATCTACTTATTCCGTAGCTGCTTCACCTCATAAGCCAGAATCTTTATGGGTTCTTCTTCATATATGACGTCTGGATTCACTTCTATTTCTTCTACTGGTAGTACATGAGATGGGTCTGATCGGTACCTCCTCAACATAGACACATGGAAGACATTATGTATCTTTTCCAACTCTGGAGGTAGTGCCAACCGATATGCTAAAGGACCCACTCTTTCCAGAACCTCATATGGCCCAATAAAACGAGGATTTAGTTTCCCCTTTCTGCCGAATCTCATAATCCTCTTCCAAGGAGAAACCTTGAGGAAAACTTTCTCACCCACTGCATACTTAATATCTCTTCTTTTCAAATCAACATAGGACTTTTGACGGTCTGAAGCAGTTTTAAGTCGACCCTTATCACCTTGATTTTCTCTTCAGTCTGTTGAACAATTTCGGGTCCAATCATTTTTCTTTCACCCACGTCATCCCAACACAACGGGGTTCTACATTTCCTGCCATACAAAGCTTCATATGGAGGCATCCCAATGCTTGATTGGTAGCTGTTGTTGTAAGCAAACTCAATCAAAGGCAAGTGTGTATCCCAACTACTCTCAAACTCAATCACACAAGCCCGTAGCATGTCCTCCAAGATCTGAATTACCCTCTCAGACTGGCCATCTGTCTGTGGGTGGAATGCAGTACTGAAGTTCAATCTAGTTCCTAGGGCTCTCTGAAGACTACCCCAGAATCTAGAAGTGAACCTAGGATCTCTGTCTGACACGATGGATACTGGCACTCCATGCAATCTCACAATCTCATCAATGTACAACCTGGCCAATCTGTCCAAACTGTAGTCCATCCGGACTGGCAGAAAATGAGCAGACTTAGTCAGTCTGTCGACAATGACCCATACTGTATCATGACTCTTCTGTGTCCGCGGAAGTCCCATTACAAAATCCATTGTTATTCTTTCCCATTTCCATTCCGGCACTGGTAGTGGATGTAATAACCCAGTGAGTACTTGATGCTCTGCCTTTACTTGCTGACAAGTTAGGCATTTGGACACAAACTCTGCTACATTCCTTTTCACACCCATCCACCAGTAATGCTCCTTTAGCCCTCTATACATTTTTGTGCCACCAGGGTGCATGGCAAAAGGAGACTCATGTGCTTCCTTCAAAATGATCTGCCTCAAATCAACATCATTAGGAACACACATTCTGCCCTGGTGTAGCAATAAACCATCATCTCTGATTGAGAACTCTGGTTTCTTGCCTGCGGACTTCTTCCAGCGACCGATACTTGTCATCATTACGGCGACCATTACGATCGATCAATCAACACTAGTTTGTACATGCCATGCAACCTGCTGCCCATCATCATTAATCTCTAAGCGGCATGTAATAACCTCAACTCATGTACCAAAGACAAAGGAGTAACGTAGACTTGCCATAGTCTTGCGACTTAGGGCGTCGACCACAACATTAGCTTTCACTGGTGATAGTCTATCGGACAATCATAGTCTTTATCAACTCTAACCATCTCCTCTGTATCAAATTCAACTCTTTATGGGTGACCAAATACTTCAAAATCTTATGATCAGTGTAGATGTAACATTTCTCACCATACAAATAATGTCTCAAGAACTAAAGAGCAAACACAATGGCTTCAAGCTCCAAATCATATGTCGGATAATTCCCCTCATGCGGTTTTAGCTGGCGTGATGCATAGGCAATGACATTTCGATCTTGCATCAACACACAACCTAACCCGTTGTGAGAAGCATCGCTGTAAACTGTATATTCTTTACCCGGTGTGGGTAAAGTCAGGACTGGAGCCTCTGTTAAATTTAATTTTGTATTAGTCTCTCTGTTTGTCTCGGTGTGTTAATAATAAATATTAACTTTTAGAAATGTAAGTTAATTTATTTTCTAGTATTTATATTTATATATTTTTTCTCATTTATATAATAAAATTTTAAAATAATATATTTTCTGTCAAACATATGTTAGAGAATTGTAGATTATATTTATTAAATAAAAGTTAAAAATATGATAAGAAAAAAATAAAATAAAATAAAGTACGGTAGTTCAGAATTGGTCCAAAATTTATTGAGAGATTGGAATTAAACTTGGGTTAAATAACTAAAAATCAATTTGGCATATGCTTGGACCCAGCCTCAACAAAATTAATTGAGGTTGAGTTCAATCTTTCTAACACTTGATCAGCATAAAATAAGGTTTATTCATTTTCTATAAATAATCTTATTTTATTTAGTAGATCAGTCATTAAATAAAGTTGTATTTTATTATGTACCTTTTATTAATATTTATATATCTATATAAAGCAAAGAGATCGTGACATTCTAAATTTTGGAGCTGCCACATGGCATTATAAAGCAAGAAGATTTTCCCTTACTACTATCACATGGTATTCTAAACTTTAGTACTGTCACGTGACACTTACCATATAAAAATTATTCTATTAATAATTATAGTAATTAATGTAAGTAATAATTACCATTACTATTACCATAAAATATTTTTATTATTACCATTATTATCACTACTTTTATGACTAATTAATTAAAAATATTAGACATATTTCATTTAATTATAAAAATTTAATAATTATATATCTTAAATGAAATAATTTAAAACTATACCATAAAAGAAGTCGCATGGAGTTAAATATTCTACCTTCTTTTTCATTTTATATATTTAATAATTTTTAATTTACTTTAATATTATTTTATTTTTATTTATCTTATTTTAGTATGCATTTAATAAAGACATATTTTCAATTATGTATTGAATGCTATATATATAATGAATTATAAAAAAATAAATGAAACAAAATTTTATTTTCACAGTTATGAAAACAATAAATTTATATTAATATTTAATTTTCATTATTTTTTTTATATTTGTTATGGTATAGTTAATAAATAATTAATATTATTACTTTGATTAATATTAATCATATTATATTATTTTATTATTATTGAGAAAATTTTTTAAATTATATATATATGCACTAAGTAATTTCATTAAATTTTCTTTTTTTTAATTAATTATACAATTTCTTTAAATTATAATTAAGTTATTAATTCCTTAATTATATATATATATATATATATATATAAATTATTTAATTATTATACTTTAATATTATAATAAGTAGCTATTATTATTATTATTTAATTATTACAAATATTTAGAAAGCTCAATTTAATTAGAGATAAGAAAAAACTAAGAGTAAATTAGATTAATTTATTAATCATACTCAATAAATACATGTGTTAATTTTATATATGTTCCATTTTCGCTTCCTGATGAAGAGGTAGTCCAGATTTTATAAAACAAATTAAAGAGCAAATAAGATTTTAAATCAATCACATTTATACTAAGTAGTAATTTTTAATTGAATTTATTAATGACAATTTTTTCTATGTTTCTTAAAGAGTTGCAATATACAATTATTATATTTTGACGATCCGATCCCACGGATTGGACTGGCACTAGGACTTGGGTCAGCGTAAGGCCCCCGAAGCTTGTAGTAAGTCCAACTAAACCCTAACACCTCAATAAGCCCATATTGAGCCAAATTTCAAGAAATCAATCGGACAAAGTTTGACCATAAAAAGAACTATCAAACGGGGAGTTATTAACTCACCCGACCTGTACTCTTAATAAAAACACATTTGAAGAGCTCAGCTCACCCATCAATCATCCATAATTCAAAATAAAATCAATGGGAGCTCAGCTCCCATCTATCATAAGTATTCAACCACACAATTACACAAACCTAAAGTTTATGGATTATAATCCCAAATTGATAAATATTATTGTCTCAAACTAAATGATATGTTTCTACACATGCGGAGGATTAGAATTTATACTTAACAGTACAAAACATAAAATTAATAGTAAGCGGACCTGCAAGGAATGAAAGCAGGTTAAACTCAAGGAAAAAAGTCTCCTGTAACCTGGAAAAATAGTAAACAGGAGTGAGCGTTCGACTCAGAGAGTAAATATTTATTTTACATACAATTTCTATAACTATCTAATTCTAATGCATCATTGGAAATGAAATGCATCATCTTCATATAAGTCAAACAAATCATATTGAGTCATATTAAAGATAATCTGGAGCACTCACGCACCCGTGTCAAACCCATACTCACACATGCATATATGGGGAGCTGATCCATCTACCCAGCTCTCTTAATCTAAGGCCTGTCAGCGAGATCAACTCCAGTCGGACTTTCACTTAATAATCCATATGTGGGGGCCAACGAAATCAACTCGAGCAGTGCCTACCCTGACTTATCTATAATAAGGATTGGGTCCCATCGAGTCAAGCTCCAGTCGTGTCTACCCGTCCTACTCATATCCATATACTCCACATACACACCAACTCACACACATAGCTTCAGATTATCAAAACATAACGACCAAAGTAATATCATCAAGATTAAATGCAAAATAGGGTATGCCTAATATTTAAATACATAAATATAAGTATAAGTGATGCATGAGCATGCCAGAAATATAATAATATTGAAATTGTAAATAAAATAAATATCTACTCGCTGATTGACCAGAAACTACTACAGTGGTTGAAGGGAGAATGATGGATGACCTTGATCACCTAGATAATTATGATATAAATTTATTGGTGCTAAACCAAATCAAAATTTTAAAGATATAAGGACACCCTAATTTATGCCGAAAATCCGGCAGAGTCTCCCCTGTACCTAAGACCTATCCAACCTGTAAAGTAGTTCAAATCACACTTTTAAAGCCATACATCTTCTCAACAACAACACATGGCCTCTCCTGAGCCTTCCAACTCAGGCAAACCTCACATAATCTAACAATTCAATTATAAAGCCTAAAACGAATATTTTGCAAAAGTTATTCTAACTAGCTCTAAAAATTCTAAAATTTTGCCTCGCTGTCTTTAGCAATATTATAGAACTAATGCAAAAGGAATTATAATTTTCTAGCTACCTACGAATATTTTATGAAATTTTATTCTAAACCCAGCATTATAAAATTGAAGAAACTCGGAGTTTGAGTTTACCTATGCCAATTTTGAGGCTTGGAACGTGTCCGGGGCATATGAAAATGGTAAGGTAGCCTATAACTTTGACTCAATTTTGAAATGATTCCAGCAGCTTATTTGCTCGGCCCGAAATTGCACATCCGGCTGGCAGTCGAATTGCCACAAAATAAAAGTGTTAGTAGTATGCCCTAGAGCATATCATTTAGTATGTATCTTGTACATATTTTATTAATAAAAGACAATTTCACTTTTTTGTTTACATAATGTATTTATGTGTAATAGAAAAGGTCTACTGATATTTTGTTAAAAATTCTATTCTTAAGTTGTTAAGAATATGAGCGACAGTATTTCTAGCACAAAGTATCATAAATTGGTTCACAATCGAGGATACTTCATAATAAGGACATGACTTATCCAGAAAGATTGTAATCATGTTTGTTCCCAAGGTATTTATATGAGATATAAATAAGATGGAATGGTGAGTCTCATGCCATATAACAAACATGATAGGCACTTATACATGATAAGTAGGCTGAACCAGTGACGCATATGACAAGCACATGGAGTTTACTCTTGTCAATGCATTGTCATATATCATATCAGTGAATATAATCTTTAGACTTGAGATAACACAGTTATCTTATATATAGGTGGTTTGAGTTTGATACTGCTTTCATACTTGTACTGTGTATAGGTATATGGGCATGTGTTGGCTCCTACTAGTTATATATGGAGGTAGGTGTTGATCAAGATGGAATCTGTTACCCTAAGTAAATAGGGATAAAGTCCTATGTTCATTTAATTATTCTTGATATTTCAAATTCTTGGCCAGGACAGACAGATTTAGTCAGAAAAGAGTTTCTGATAAGAAAATTTAATTAATCAAGAACTGGAATTAAAAAAGAACATAATATTCATAGCAAATAGGGTTTGACATAAACCATGACTCCAGCTCGAATTGAAATTTTGTAACATAGAGATTCTAGTGCATGGTAACATATGATTAAAGGTTCATTTAAGGTATTCCTTGTTACTAATTGGGTGGCCATGACACACTATGCTAGGTGTCAACCATGGTCTATGAGATGCCTAAAATGATTTAGAGAAATCATTTACGGTAAGAAAGAGTTCTGATGATATTAAGAGTTAATGTCATATCTCATTGCCAATTAGTGATGAGCCTAGTGAGTCACACACATACACAAGATAATCACCAAGTAAAATGTGATTTAATTGACTAATTAAAGAGTTTAATTGATTAATTAAATAGGTTTGGTGTGACAACCCTTACCCATCTACAGTGTAGTCGAGTAAGTTATGCCACTCAGTGTGTCGGAGCACCAATTTATATTTTAATTACAATTTATCCCTTTTAATTCATTTATTTACAATTTTTGCTAAATCTGAATTTTTTCGAAATTTTTATAGAAAATCCGGCAGAGTGCCGGCTGTAAATTGGAAAAACAGTTCTTCTGAACCTGTTTAAAAACACTTCCAATATAATTTTCAAATCCAAACTCCATTATACACACACATCTCAACTCAATCTCAAAATCTCAATACTATTTTCAGAAATTTTTCTTTTCTGTTCACATCATCACTGGAAGCACATTCATAAATATTTCTCAACATTTCATTTTTCAACATAATATACAAAAAATTTCAATAACATAAAATTTCATATATTTACATTATTACATAATTTCAAGAGTTTATAGTTACAATCCAAAACTAATACAAAATACAAAATGCTACCCCAAGTCCTAATGTCCTACCATATGCACTGCAGATGTGAGGTGACTCTGGACTCCGGATGCAGATTTGAAGGCTCACCAGGTCTGATGTCTGCTGGGCTCCCCAGCTAGGTCTCCAGTACCTGCGCGTGGCAAAAGCGACTCGTTAAGCAATTCTGCTTAGTGGTGACAATATAAAATAAAATAAAATAAAATAAAATAAAATATGCAGAATGTATGTTTATATTTTTTTGTAGACTTAATTTCTGATATTTATTGCAGTATTATTCGATTAAAATTTGGTAAAATTTATTATCATTGCCCGAGTAACCCATACTAGTCGACTGGACTGGATAAACGGGTAAATTGGCACTGGGTACTAAGAACCTCGGACCATTACACCATCGGTCACATTGTGTCTCCTTGGCAGCAATGAGCCTAATGAGTCGTAATAATTATCGGGGATAAAACCCAAGTATATTATCTCAATCAACATAGCCAAAGGCTATTTTATCACAGAATGGCATGGAAGGCCATAAAACACAGAATAGCGTGAAGCCATATGCAGTACTGCTAACAGAACTCTATTGGCATGCCAACCTATCCAAACCAATCTTGCTAGGTATACTAGGGTATGTTACACTTTTAAATTGTATAATTCTAGAAATTTAAGTTTAGGTGTTACTATTTATTTCATTAGTCAACTAAAATGTTGACTTTTGCATAGGCACTTAGTACATTGGTTTTAATACTCCCAACATACCACATTTTGCATTCTAAAATTGTTGGTATTGATTGCCAATACCATTTCTAAACTTAATGTTAATTGGACAGAATTTTCAGTTTTTATACTTTGTTTTTACTGTTCCATTAGTCATTTTTGCAGTGGGAATTTGGTAAAGTGATCAACATGAAAGTTGTTCCTTATTTTGTCTAGTAGTATTTCCTTTTTTGAATTACTCCATTTGGAGTTGTGTAACTCAAGTTATGGCCCAAAAACCACAACTGGCCGAATTGAAATTTTTCCAGAATTTCTGGACTGACCAAATCTACAGTATTAGGAGCAGTGACTTCAGGTCACTTTTTGAATATGTTATGGTCATAATTTGGGTTAGGTTTCTTCATGAAAGTTGCTGGTCTATATCTCAGCTTGTTGCTGGTAAAATTTCAGGTCAATTGGACCTTTATACACTGAGTTATGACCAAATGACTAAACACTATTTATTTGGTCATTTTGCCCAGGCAGAATGCAGGTCACCCGGATTAGGGCAATCCTTTGGTCAACTTGGTTTGGTTTTCTGGGCATAGTTTCTTCACCAAAGTTGTGCCATTATGTGTCTAGTTTCATGTCCAATTGGCCTTGCACCAATTGAACCTCTACAATTCTAGTTATTGCTACCCAAACCTATTGGACTTATGCCCAGTCCTACAGGTCACCAAGGGCAGCCACACCAAACTCCAATCCCACTACACAATTCACTTCATTTTTTATTTAAATAGAACCAAATGGTCACTAATTGACCATTAAAACCTACTTCCATCATCACATAATCAAAGTCTCATTTTCCATCCCAAAACCCTAACTCAAACATCACATACCATGCATTATCATTGCATTTCAACACTCCACTTAAGAGATGCAATTTAAGGGCAGCCATACTAGCATGTTAGCTCCATAAAACTCATCACAATCATACCCCAACCAAGGCTGCTGAAATTTAGGGTTAACATACCAATGGTATTTTATCAATTTTCTTTGTCATGCGCACTCATTCATAGTCCTTAATCATAAATTTAAAGTGAAATCCAAAGTTAGGTCACATACCTCTATGGAGTGAGATTCTCCACTTGCTAGGGTTCCTCTTTTCCTTTTCTTTTTGCTCCCAAAATACTTGCCAAGATGTAAGAACGCTTTTTTGTGTTGCTAGGTTAGGGTTTTGTTGGGTAGAAGTTAGTGAAATCAAGCTTTAAAAAGCTTGTTCATGGGTGGCTATGGAGGAGGGGTGACGGCAAGGAGAAGAAGAAAGAAGAAGTTCTGATTTTTTTTTTCATTTTTCAGCCCATTTTGTCTCTTTTAAGTAAGATTATGCCATGTGTCAACATTGGATTGGTTGGGAGAATTTTAATGACATCATTATGATGTCATAATTCTATTTTCTTTCATTTTCTCTCCATTTCTTATCTATTTAATTTCAATTAAAATTTTAACAATATTTATTCATATTTTATGCTATATAAATTATTTATTTAACTGGACAAGTTGGCCAAAAATTATCTCTGAAGATAAAATGATCAAAATGCCCTCCGTTTGGCTTGACAAGCCAAAATTGTGTGTACTGATAGAAAAATTTTTCTAAGTATTTTCTTGGCATTCTAATGCCATAGGAACCTCAATGACCCTTCTTTGGATTCCCAATAATTATTTTATAATTTTTCCCCTGAGTCTAGGGTTGCTAACGGCCTTCATCATCACTTCCCCTTCGGGTTACTCATTCGGCTCGTTTAACCTTAGTGTATTTGGTTTCTAAAATTTTTTCTTGATTTTTATGAGTATTATTTAGTTTCATTATAACCCCTCATTCTAGTCTATTATAATTTCAAACATTCTAGCTGCCCAGACCGACATTTATCACCGGAACAGTAGACTATATGGACTAGCTAAAGTGAAGATGTTACAACTCTTCCCCTCTAATAAAAATTTCGTCCTCGAAATTTACCTGATGCAAACAGTTGAGAAAACTGTTGCCTTATCTTCTCTTCACTTTCCCAAGTTGCCTCTTCAGTGTTATGGTGCCTCCAAAGCACTTTCACCAGTGAAATTTATTTATTTCTCAGTTCCTTCACTTCCCGAGCTAGGATCTGTATAGGTTCTTCTGCATATGTCAAGTCCGGTTGGATTTCAATCTCTTCCATGGAAATGAAATGTGAAGGGTCTGAGCGATATCTTCTCAGCATAGAAACATGGAATACATTATGGATTTTATCTAGTTCTGGTGGTAAAGCTAGCCGATAGGCCACTGGTCCCATATGTTCAATGACTTCATATGGGCCAATGAACCTAGGGCTTAACTTACCCTTCCTTCCAAACCTCAGTACTTTCTTCCACGGTAAGACTTTGAGAAACACTTTATCGCCAACTGCATACTCTATCTCTTTTCTCTTCAAGTCGGCATAAGATTTCTGTCTATCTGAGGCAACCTTCAGGTTAGCTTTGATTATCTTCACTTTCTCCTTAGTCTGTTTCACCAGGTCTGGTCTACCAGCTTAGCTTCGCCCAATTCAGTCCAACATACTGGGGTTCTACATTTCCTCCCATACAGTGCTTCATACGGAGCCATTTGAATGCTAGCTTGGTAGCTATTATTACATGCGAATTCTGCCAGTGGGAGGTATCTATCCCAACTCCCCTCAAACTCAATGACACAACTCCTTAGCATATCCTCCAGGATCTATCACATAATTCACATTGTTACTATCATTTTAATTTATTAACTATGAAAATTCAATTAATTCTTAAGTTTACCTGGATTACTCGTTTTGACTGTCCATCCGTCTAGGGATGAAAAGCCGTGCTAAAGCGGAGTTGTGTGCCCAAGGCTTCTTGCAACTTTTTCCAGAATCTCGATGTAAACCTTAGGTCTCGATCAGATATGATGGAAAGTGGGATTCCATGTAGTCTAACTATCTCACTGATATACAATTCTGCTAGCTTCTCTAGTGAGTAGTCAGTCCTAACTGGCAGAAAATGTGCTGACTTTGTCAATCTATCCACTATCACCCATACTGCATCATGCTTCTTCTGGGTGAGAGGTAAACTACTAATAAAATCCATAGTGACCTGGTCCCATTTCCATTCAGGTATGCTTATAGGCTGTAGCAATCCTGATGCTTTAACTTGCTGACATGTCAAACACTTAGTCACATAGTCAGCTATATCCCTCTTCATACCAGGCCACCAATAATGAGGCTTCAAATCATCATACATTTTTGTGCTTCCCGGGTGCATAGCATAAACACTAGTGTGTGCTTCTTTCAGAATACTAGTCTTCAATTTCCCATCATCTGGTACACACACTCTTCCTCTATAGTACATGCATACACCCATCCGCTTACCTCATATTGATTTCCTTTCCTCCAAATTTTACCCACAATGGCTATTAATTTTTCATCTGCCCTCTGTCCATCTTATATCTGCTGTAGCAAGGTTGGCCTCACTTGCAACTCAGCCAAAATAGCTCCATCTTGAGCTAAGGACAGACAGGCATTTAGTAATCTTAAAGCTGTGATAGACTTCCTGCTTAAAGCATCAGCAACTACATTTGCCTTCCCAGGATGATAATCTATCACACAATCATAGTTCTTTAGGAACTCAATCCATCGCCTCTGTCTAAGATTGAGCTCCTTCTGGGTTGGTAAATATTTTAGACTCTTGTGGTCTGTATAGATGTAACATTTTTCACCATATAAGTAATGCCTCCATATCTTTAGTGCGAAGATAATTACTGCTAACTCCAGGTCATGAGTAGGGTAGTTCTGTTCATGTGGCCTTAACTGCCTGGAAGCATAGGCGACCACTTTCCCCTCTTGCATCAATACACACCCTAGTCCATTATGCGAGGCATCGCTGTAGACCACAAAGTCTTTTCCCGACACTGGCTGTGTTAACACTGGTGTTTCTATCAACATAGCCTTCAGCCTCTCAAAACTGGCTTGGCACTTGTCGTTCCAGCGAAATTTCACATTCTTGTATAGCAACTTGGTCATTGGAGCAGCTATAAGAGAAAACCGCTTCACAAATCTTCTATAATACCCAGCTAGCCCAAGAAACTTCTGACCTCAGTTGTATTTCTAGGAGGCTTCCATTCCATCACTGCTTCTATCTTTTTGGGATCCACTCTAATCCCCTCAACTAATACTATGTGTCCAAGAAAGGAGATTTCACTCATCCAGAAGTCACACTTGGACAGCTTAGCATACAGCTTCTTTTCTTGCAGGGTTTACAGAACAATCCTCAAATGTTCATCATGTTTTTCCCTGGTCTTGGAATACACCAGAATATCATCAATAAAGACCACTACAAACCGATCTAAATATGGATGGAAGATACTGTTCATAAGGTCCATGAATGCTGCTGGTGCATTTGTTAACCCAAATGGCATCACTAGAAATTCATAATGCTCATACCGGGTTCTGAATGCAGTTTTTGACACATCTGCATCCTTTACCCTCAACTGATGATACCCTGATCTGAGATCAATTTTTGAAAATATACCGGATCCCTTCAACTGATCAAACAGATCGTCAATTCTGGGCAATGGATATTTATTCTTCATAGTTACCTTGTTAAACTGCCGGTAATCAATACACAATCTCAAGGTTCCATCCTTCTTCTTCACAAACAAGACCGAGTTTCCATGGTGACACATGGGCGTATGAACCCCTTATCGAGTAACTCCTGCAACTGAATTTTCAACTCCTTCAATTCAGTGGGTGCCATCCTATAAGGAGCAATAGAAATGGGTGTTGTACCCTGCATTATCTCAATAGCAAACTCGACTTCCCTTTCTGGTGGTAAACTAGACAACTCTTCAGGAAATACATCTGGGAAGTCTCTTACTGTGGGTATATCACATAAGTTTGGCTTAGCCTACCTAGTATCAACCACATGTGCTAGGTAAGCTTCACAGCCTTTTCTCATCAATCTTCTTGCAACTGTGGCTGAGATAACATTGGATAGGAAATCTGTCCTTTCACCCACAACAGTAATCTCATTACCCTCAAAAGTTTTCAGAGAAATCCTCTTCAATTTGTAATCAACTATTGCCTGATGACGTGACAACCAGTCCATTCCCAAAATCACATCAAACTCGTGGAAGGGCAATTCGATTAGGTCTGCCGAGAATTCATACTCCTGAATCATCAACGGGCAACCTTTATACACCTTATTCACTACCACACTATGGGCTAGTGGATTTGTGACCAGAATGTCTTGATCACTCTCCTCTATCGGAACTCCCCTCTCTATGGGTAGTTTGATGCAAATGTAGGAATGAGTGGATCTTGGATCCACCAATGCATGCACAGAAGTGTTGTAGAGGGAAAACGTACCCCTAATGACATCCGGGGCATCTTGCTCCTCCTAAGCTCTGATGGCATAGGCCCTGGCAGGTACTCTAGTATCTGGCCTCTCACCGACTTCGGATGCGAGCCTCGGTGATGGACCACCGCCTTTAGATTTACCTGGGCTTCCTACCCTTTGTGGTGCGGGAGCAGTGTCCGGCTTGTGTTGGAGCAACTGTAGTAGTCCTCTTCGGACAATTCTTGATCCGATGTTCGTAGAGATCCACACCGTAAGCATGCACGGCCACTCGCCAGCCTCCCTTATGCCACTTCTAGCGATCGACAGGTAAGATGCCGGGCCGGTCCCCTAAACACCGCCCCCGAGAGCCGCCCATTGATGGTATGCTCGCCTCTCCTAGGTGTGAATCGTGGTGCAGGCCCCGAGACCGACCCCGACTCGTGGTGGTCTGAACTCTGAGCAGGAGGACCCTTACTCTTCTTACTGGGAGCAGAAAATGTACTGGACTGACCCGGACCCCTCTTCTGCTGTCTTTCCCTTCTATTTTGTTCATTTATTCGAACTCTTTCCACTTTTGATGCAGCATCTACTAATTTAGCAAAATCAGTAATCTCCAATGCTGTGATCATGACTTTGATATTGTCATTGAGTCCTTCTTCAAACCTTCTGCACCTCTCTGCCTCTGTAGGGACTATCTCCCTCCCATATCGGCTCAGTCTAACAAACTCATGCTCATCCTCTACCGCTGACAATTGCCTCTGTCTCAGACTGATAAATTCTCTTCTTCGCTCTTCTAAATACATTTTGCTAACATATTTCTTCCTGAACTCTGTAAGGAAGAATTCCCAGGTGATCCGTTCCGGTTGCACCTCATTGGTTACTGTGTCCCACCACTGATATGCATCATCCTGAAGTAGGGACACAGCACCCTCCAGGTTCTGCTCGGGGGTGTAGTTAAGTTGTTCCAGTACTCTGATGGTTCTATCCAACCAGTTTTCTGCGGTTATGGGATCATCCTCCCTCTTCCCAAAGAAATCCACAGCCCCATGTTTTCGTAGTTTCTACATATGGGACTTCTGTGTTGTTGGTGGAGGTTGTGGCTGTGGTTGTGGTGGTGGAATTGCCCCCATCATTTGCTGGTAGAATTCAATCATTTGCTGAAATAGCGCAAACTAAGGTTGGGCAGGTGCCTCAGCTGCTGGTGGAGCAGATTCTCCCCTGCCCCCAGATTCAGCCCTTGGTGAAGCACGACTCTCCACCTCTTTATCAACTGCTCTTTGCGAAGTAGGATCCATATCCTATTCAAAATAAGAAAATAAACAGATTTGCATCAGTGTCACCTCAACACTTACAAATGCAATGCAATGGTATGCACTCTATCTAGGTCCAGAAACGCCTAAACTGATGCTCTGATACCACTAAATGTGACACCCCTTACCCGCCTACAGTGTAGTCGAGTAAGTTATGCCACTCAGTGTGCCGGAGCACCAATTCATATTTTAATTACAATTTATCCCTTTTAATTCATTTATTTACAATTTTTGCTAAATCTGAATTTTTTCAAAATTTTTATAGAAAATTCGGCAGAGTGTCGGCTGTAAATTGGAACCTGTTTAAAAACACTTCCAATATAATTTCTAAATCCAAACTCCATTATACACACACATCTTAACTCAATCTCAAAATCTCAATACCATTTTCAGAAATTTTTCTTTTCTGTTCACATCATCACTGGAAGCACATTCATAAATATTTCTCAACATTTCATTTTTCAACATAATATACAAAAAATTTCAATAACATGAAATTTCATATATTTACATTATTACATAATTTCAAGAGTTTATAGTTACAATCCAAAACTAATACAAAATACAAAATACAAAATGCTACCCAAAGTCCTAATGTCCTACCATATGCACTGCAGATGTGAGGTGACTCTGGACTCCGGATGTAGATTTGAAGGCTCACCTGGTCTGATGTCTGCTGGGCTCCCCAGCTAGGTCTCCAGTACCTGCGCATGGCAAAAGCGACGCGCTAAGCAATTCTGCTTAGTGGTGACAATATAAAATAAAATAAAATAAAATAAAATAAGTATGCAAAATGTATGTTTTTATTTTTGGGTAGACTTAATTTCTGATATTTATTGCAGTATTATTCGATTAAAATTTGGTAAAATTTATTATCATTGCCCGAGTAACCCATACTAGTCGATCGGATGGATAAACGGTAAATCGCACCGGGTACTAAGTACCTCGGACCATCACACCATCGGTCACATTGTGTCTCAGGCAAATGTAATAGACTAATGAGCTGTAATAATTATCGGGGATAAAACCCAAGTATATTATCTCAATCAACAGAGCCAAAGGCTATTTTATCACAGAATGGCATGGAAGGCCATGAAACACAGAATGGCGTGAAGCCATATGTAGTACAACTAACAGAACCCTATTGGCATGCCAACCTATCCAAACCAATCTTGCTAGGTGTACTAAGGCATGTTACACTTTTAAATTGTATAATTCTAGAAATTTAAGTTTAGGTGTTACTATTCATTTCATTAGTCAACTAAAATGTTGACTTTTGCATAGGCACTTGGTACATTGGTTTTAATACTCCCAACATATCACATTTTGCATTCTAAAATTATTGGTATTGATTGCCAATACCATTTCTAAACTTAATGTTAATTGGATAGAATTTTCAATTTTTATGCTTTGTCTTTACTGTTCCATTAGTTATTTTTGCAGTGGGAATTTGACAAAGTGATCAACATGAAAGTTGTTCCTTATTTTGTCTAGTTGCATTTCCTTTTTTGAATCACTCCATTTGGAGTTGTGTAGCTCAAGTTATGGCCCAAAAACCACAACTAGCCGGATTGAAATTTTTCCAAAATTTCTGGACTGACCAAATCTACAGTATTAGGAGCAGTGACTTCAGGTCACTTTTTGAATATGTTATGGTCATAATTTGAGTTAGGTTTCTTCATGAAAGTTGTTGGTCTATATCTCAGCTTATTTCTGGTAAAATTTTAGGTCAATTGGACCTTTATACAATGAGTTATGACCAAATGACTAAACACTGTTCATTTGGTCATTTTGCCTAGGCAGAATGCAGGTCACCTAGATTAGGGCAATCCTTTGGTCAACTTGGTTTGGTTTTCTAGGCATGGTTTCTTCACCAAAGTTGTGCCATTATGTATCTAGTTTCATGTCCAATTGTCCTTGCACCAATTAAACCTCTACAATTCCAGTTATTATTGCCCAAACCTACTGGACTCATGCCTAGTTCTGCAGGTCACCAAGGGCAGCCACACCAAACTCTAATCCCACTATACAATTCACTTCATTTTTTATTAAACAGAACCAAATGGTCACTAATTGACCATTAAAACCTACTTCCATCATCACATAGTCAAAGTCTCATTTTCCATCCCAAAACCCTAACTCAAACATCACATACCATGCATTATCATTGCATTTCAACACTCCACTTAAGAGATGCAATTTAAGGGCAGCCATACTAGCATGTTAGCTCCATAAAACTCATCACAATCATACCCCAACCAAGGCTGCCAAAATTTAGGGTTAGCATACCAATGGTATTTCATCAATTTTCTTTGTCATGTGCACTCATTCATAGTCCTTAATCATAAATTTAAAGTGAAATCCAAAGTTAGGTCACATACCTCTATGGAGTGAGATTCCCCACTTGCTAGGGTTCCTCTTTTCCTTTTCTTTTTGCTCCCAAAATACTTGCCAAGATGTAAGAACGTTTTTTTGTGTTGCTAGGTTAGGGTTTTGTTGGGTAGAAGTTAGTGAAATCAAGCTTTAAGAAGCTTGTTCATGGGTGGCTATGGAGGAGGGGTGAGAAGAAGAAAGAAGAAGCTCTGTTTTTTTGTTTCATTTTTCAGCCCATTTTGTCTCTTTTAAGTAAGATTATGCCATGTGTCAACAATGGATTGGTTGGGAGAATTTTAATGACATCATTATGATGTCATAATTCCATTTTCTTTCATTTTCTCTCCATTTCTTGTCTATTTAATTTCAATTAAATTTTTAACAATATTTATTCATATTTTATGTTATATAAATTATTTATTTAACTGGACAAGTTGGCCAAAAATCATCTCTGAAGACAAAATGACCAAAATGCCCTCCGTTTGGCTTAACGAGCCAAAATTGTGTGTACCGATAGAAAAATTTTTCTAAGTATTTTCTTGGCATTCTAATGCCATAAGAACCTCAATGACCCTTCTCTGGAGTCCCAATAATTATTTTATAATTTTTCCTCTGGGTCTAGGGTTGCTAACGACCTTCACCGTTACTTCCCCTTCGGGTTACTCATCTCTGGGGTTTCGGCTCATTTAACTTTAGTGTATTTGGTTTCTAAAATTTTTCCTTAATTTTTATGAGCATTATTTAGTTTCATTATAACTCCTCACTCTAGTCTATTTATAATTTCAAACATTCTAACTGCCCGGACCGACATTTGTCACCAGAACAGTAGACTGTATGGACTAGCTAAAGTGAGGATGTTACATTTGGTTTGCAATAAGATTGCAAAGTCCCTAGCATTACTTGAAACCAAATCTAGGTTATTGGATGTATAGTATACGTTAAATTTATATTTAAAGTGTTTAAATATGAATTTAATTATGAGAAATTAATTAATAGAGATTAATTAATTAATTTATATTTAATATAAATTGATTTGAAGAGGAGAAATAATAATTTTGGGTTGAGAACTCAAAATTATAACATAAGAGTAATTTGGTCACTTCATATAGTGACATGTGGTACCATGAGATGGTGACACATAGCATCATAGTTTGTCATTTGTCTTCCTATCATGCAAGTTGATCAAAGTAAAGATTAAGTCTAGCTTTGACACTTGGCTTAATGTGATTAAGTCAATTAAAAAATAAGATGTAATGTGGTGGTAACATGTGGCATAGGGTTTAAGTGATTATTTGACCTAATTATATAAAGTGATGTTATAAGAAAAATAAAATCAGGCAACACTCTTATATTCTCTCAAAGGTGGCGACGCCTCTTCTTCTCCCTCTCCTCTTCGTCTTTTCTCATCAATTCAAAGAGAATTGCCCAAATTCCTTTGAATTAAAATTGCTAGAAATTATTTCTAGTGTCCTATACACACATACAACCTCTCCAAAGGTAAGAACCCAATTTATAATTGGTTGGCAAAGGCTTGAGAAGCAAATTGGGGGCTGCCCATTGGTGATCTTGGTGTGGACAAGCTAAAGGGACAACACTTGGGGTCCTAGGTGCTTCCTAAAGGTGCTAATCACATCCATAGTGCATCAAAGAGGTTAGTGCTCTAACTCCTCTTTTAAACTAGAATTTAAATGAATTAATTTGTTAATTCACAATCTTGAATGGCAAACATAGATCCTAATACATATTAAAAGTGTTTTAATATGCAATTGAGCATTGAAATTAATTAGGAACATAAGAGATGTGGTATGATGCATGTAACCCTAGAAAAAAAAATTTTGAAATTCAATGCTCTAATGAACAACTTCCATGCTTTCGCTCATTTAATTGATATCAGAGCCACTATATTTGCCATTTAGATTGTTTAATGTGAGATTTAATTGTGTGATTTAATCAATTTTGATTGATTCATTGCTGGTTGCATTCATATATATGGCGGCATGGTGTTGTATCCATGAAAGTGTGCGCATGGTTTTTACATTTAAAGTGTGAGCATGGTTTGGTGATTCTTTATATAATTGTTGTATATGAATTAAGGCCCACACTTAATTAAATTGTTTAATTAAGAATTTTAATCACAATTAAATTTTGATTCAATTGTTTGAATGAGATTCAAATATGAATTTTTAAATTTGTTTGCATGAGATTCAAATCTAAATTTTTAAATTTGTTTGAATGAGATTCAAATCAAAATTTTTTAGTTAAATATGAGATATTCAATTTAATTTTAGTATGTATATTTTATTTAATTGTTAAATGGTAATATGCATGATGGATGATCATGGACAATTAAAGACCAATGATGGATGATCATGGACAATAATTAATTTTATTTTTGGTGGCATGTATTATAAGTGTTGTAATAATTTGGGTTATAATTTCATTTATTTAAGGACTTTATAGTCCATATTCTTATAAATTCGCCTTGGTATGCCAAGGATTATACTGTAATTGGATTGCAAGAAGATCAAGGAGGTCAAGAGCATTGGTGGGACCAGTGGTAGGAATTCAAGATCAAGTGTTGATTATATGCTCCTTCAGCAACTCTTGTAAAATGAATGAATGAAATACACTTAGGAATGCCCTGATTCAATTCTTGGTGGCTCAGAATTGAATTCCTTAGAAAGTCCATGATCATACCATATTTATTGTTTATCCATGTATGCATGAGACGTATGGGAATGTATGCAAGTATATGATATATGCATGCTAATTGGATAATGTGCAAAGTGAGACCATAATAGTAATTAAGCCGACCACTAAATCTTCCAAACAAATGACTAAGTTGGAAATGGTATAATTAAAGTAATTATATTATGGGCCCTCCATTGAGGCAATTATTTTAAGAAAATTTTAAATACTTGCATATGATGCATTTAATTTAAGAGATTTTCTTAAGAATAATTGTTAAGCATGAGATGTTGTGAATATATAAATAAGTTGATGGCCAATAATGGATGTGCCTGAGAACATTAAAATTATTTGCATATTTACTGGCTTAATGGGATCAACTTAACTAATGCAAGATGAGTCAATAATGGATGTGCCTGAGATTTTGAGCATTAGGGGCTAGATAAATGATTGAACCTCACTTGAGATGTGATGGGCAAGGAGTTGCTCACTTATAGTTTATTGTAATTCCAATAATGGATGTACCTGAGGATAATTAATAAGACTATAAGAATTCAATCACCCACTAGAAATTCATCCAAATAGGATTTCCATTTTCTACTTTGGAAGTGTAAGATTTGCCAAATTAGTGAGAGGACCAATTTGATTAAAAGACCATAATCATTTTGGTTAATTACTTGATACATTTACTAATTAATCTAGTTATTTTCTGTAGTTATTCTTCTGATAATAGTGAGCACACAACAACCACCACCATCCAATATCCTTGCGAGCATACTTGATCACAATAGGTTGACGGGACCTAATCTTTCAGATTGGCTAAGAAATTTAAAACTTGTCCTGAACCTATAACGTATTGGACATGTTCTAGACTCAAATGTTCCTGGTCCCTTACCTCTAGAGGCCACTCAAGAGGAACATGACACTTAGGAGAAGTGGAAGGAGCACGATATGAGAGCCAAGTGTTATATGCTTGCTTTTATGAGTGATGAGTTACAGAAGCAGCATAAGAACATGCAGAGTGCAAGTGAGATCCTCTTTCACCTACAAGAGTTGTATGGTGAGCATAGCAGGAATGCTAGGTATGAGATATCTAGGCAGCTATTTCGAATGAGGATGTCTGAGGGACAGAATGTTGGAGATCATGTCCACAAGATGATTCGGCTTATAGAGCAGCTGGAACATCTTGACTTTAACATGGATTTTCAACTGCAGACAGATTTGATCCTTTAGTCCCTACCTGAGTCATTTGGGAATTTTGTGATAAATTTTCATATGACTAAGCAAGAATACACCTTGGCTGGTTTACTTAACATGCTTGTTATTGCCCAAAATAATATGCTGGGCAATAAAGGAAAATAGGTAGCTTTGATTGCATCTTTTTCTGTTGGAAAGTCCAACAAGAAGAAGGGCAATAAAAAAAAAAAAAACCTTAAGTTCCAGGACCTTCCAAGAAGATAGCCAAACAGAAAGGGAAGACCAAAGCTAATGGAGGCAAAGGAAAGTGTTTCCATTACCAGAAGGATGAGCACTGGAAAAGGAACTGCCCAGAGTATCTTGCTTATTTGAAGGACAAGAAGGATACACCTTCAGAAGGTATGTCTGTATCTTGTTATTTAGATGCTGATGATGCTCATAATTCATCTACAGCTTGGGTTTTAGATACTGGTGCCAGTTCTCATATTTCTTATGATATGCAGGAACTAACAAACAGTAGCAGCTTACATGCTCGAGATGTTAGACTTCGGATTGGCGATGGCTCAACTGTTGAAGCTTTAGCCATAGGATCTAAATCTTTTTACATGTTTGGACATGTTTTGTGTTTGAATAATATTCTGTATGTACCTGATGCTTTTAAGAACATCATTTCTATATCTAGTTTGACTAGAAATGGCTATGAATTTCAGTTCATAGATGATGTTTATAATATTTATTTTAGAAATAAATATGTTGGCTTAGGTTATATGCATGGTGCTCTTTATTATGTGGATAATAATGATAAACACAAATTGAATGTAAGTAATCTAAAAGAATGCAATGCCATAATGAAAATCAACTCAAGTTCAAAATATATTTGACACTTAAGATTAGGTCATGTTGCAGAAGATAGGATTACAAAACTGGAAAAAATGGGGATTTTATCCTCATTGGGTTCTGAACCTACTTCAACTTGTTAATCCTGCCTTTAAGGTAAAATGACTAGTCACCCTTTGTTGGACAAGGACTAAGAGCAGAAAATATTTTGGAGCTAATACATAGTGATGTATGTGGTCCATTTAAGGAAATGGCTAAAGGCGATTTTCATTACTTTATTAACTTTACTGATGATAAATCAAGGTTTGGGTATTTGTAGTTGATGAAATACAAACATGAATCCTTTGAAAAGTTCAAAGAATTTAAATCTGAAGTAGAAAATTAAACAGGAAAAAGTATTAAAACTCTTCGATCAGATCGTGGAGGTGAATACTTAAGTACTGAATTTGATGAATACTTGAAAGAGCATGGCATTGTTTCCCAGCTGACTCTTTTAGGAACGCCATAGTCGAATGGTGTATCTGAAAGAAGAAATTGTATCCTATTAGATATGGTCCATAGTATGATGAGCTATACTGATATGCCAATCTCCTTTTGGGGATTCGCATTAGAATCAGCTTTGCATATTCTGAATGGGATTCCATCAAAATCAATTTCTTCCACACCTTATGAGATATGGAATGGAAGAAAACCAAGTCTTAAGCATGTTAAGATTTAGGGTTGTCCAGCTTTTTTCAAAAACCTGAACAATGACAAATTGAAAATCAGATCAGAAAAGGGTCGATTTGTTGGATATCCAAAAGAGAGTTTTGGATATTATTTTTATTTGCCTACATTACAAAAGGTTGTGGTAAGCAGAGATACTATATTTCTTAAACAACAGTTTATTTAAGAAGGAGGCAAAGGAAGGCAAATAAAGTTAGAATTGGAGAATTCTGACCAACCAACAGATCAAATGGATATAGATCCATCTAGTCAACCTACACTTATTGATGAAACATCTACAGTAATTCGTCGCAGATCAACCAGGATATCTTACCCACCAGTGAGATATGATTTTCTTCATGAAGATGAACAAGAGTTGTTTACTCATGAAGAAGTAGATCATGGAGATGATCCACTTACGTATGAAGAAGCTATATCAGATATAGACTCTTCAAAATGGATTGAAGCTATGAAATCTGAAATTGATTCCATGTATAAGAATCAAGTTTGGGATCTTGTTGACCCACCTGAAGGTATTGTACCTATAGGGAATAAATGGGTCTTCAAGAAGAAAATTGATTCTGATGAAAAGGTAGAGACCTATAAAGCAAGGCTAGTAGCAAAAGGGTTTCGCTAAAGGCAAGGAATCGACTATGAAGAGACTTTCTCGCCTGTTGCCATGCTTAAATCAATTAGAATTCTATTAGCAATAGCTATATACTATGATTATGAGATTTGACAGATGGATATCAAAACAGCTTTTCTCAATTGATACATTGAAGAAAACATCTTCATGAAACAACCTAGGGGTTTTGAATCCCAAGATGGTTCCAAGGTATGTAAGCTAAAGCAATCCATTTATGGGTTGAAACAAGCTTCGAGGAGTTGAAACATCCATTTTTTATGAAGCCATTGAGTCATTTGATTTTATAAAAAATGTGGATGAACCATGTGTATATAAGAAGGTTAGTGATAGTGCTATCACTTTCCTTGTCTTATATGTGGATGATATTCTATTGATAGGTAATGACATAGGTATGTTAACAACTATCAAGGTATGGTTGTCAAATACATTCTCTATGAAAGACTTAGGGGAGGCAACCTATATTCTTGAAATTCGCATCTATAGAGATAGAGCAAAAAGAATAATTGGTTTATACCAAAGTCTGTAATTGGAAAAGGTGTTAAAGAGGTTTAACATGCTTGATTCCAAGAGACGATTGTTACCAGTGAGATATGGTATCCACCTTTCTAAAGAGATGTCTCCAAAAAAACCTGAAGTAAGAGATAAAATGGCCAGGATTCCATATGTTTTGGCTATTGGAAGTTTGATGTATGCAATGATGTGTACTAGGCCGGATATCGCATATGCTGTTAGTTTAACTAACAGGTTTCAATCTAATCCAGGTTTGGAACACTGGATAGCTGTGAAGAATATCCTTAAGTACTTGAGAAGAACTAAGGATTTATTCTTGATTTATGGAGGTGGTGACTTGCAATTGGATGGTTATATTGATTCTGATTTCCAATCAGATATCGATGATAGAAAGTCTACCTCTGGGTTTGTATTCATTTGTAATGGAGGTGCAGTTAGTTGGAAGAGTTCCAAACAGAGTACGACTGCTGATTCCACTACAAAGGTCGAGTACATTGCTGCATCAGATGCTGCAAAAGAGACTGTTTGGATATAAGGAACCCTGGTCTCACCAGAAATCCAAACACATAGAAAGGCGTTACCATATTAACAGAGAGATAGTTGGGCGAGGTGATGTAACCATGCAGAAAATAGCATCAGCTGAAAATCCAGCTGATCCATACACTAAGCCTATGTTACAAGCTTAGTTAGACCAACATCTCGAAAAGATGGGTCTAAGATATTGTAATGAATGGCTCTAGTGCTAGTGGGTGATTGTTAGTAGTATGCCCTAGAGCATATCATTTAATATGTATCTTATACATATTTGATTAACAAAAGACAATTTCACTTTTCCGTTTACATAATATATTTATGTGTAATAGAAAAGGTCCATTGATATTTTATTAAAAATTCTATTCTTAAGTTGTTAAGAATATGTGTGACAGTATTTCTAGCACAAAGTATCATAAATTGGTTCACAATCGAGGATACTTCATAATAAGGACATGACTTATCCAGAAAGATTGTAATCATGTTTGTTCCCAAGGAATTTATATGAGATATAAATAAGATGGAATAGTGAGTCTCATGCCATATAACAAACATGATAGGCACTTATACATGATAAGTAGGCCGAACCAGTGATGCATATGACAAGCACATGGAGTTTACCTTTGTCAATGCATTGTCATATATCATATCAGTGCATATAATCTTTAGACCTGAGATAACACAGTTATCTTGTATATAGGTGGTTTGTGTTTGATACTACTTTCATACTTGTACTGTGTATGGGTATATGGGCATGTGTTGGCTCCTACTAGTTATATATGGAGGTAGGTGTTGATCAAGATGGAATCTGTTACCCTAAGTAAATAGGGATAAAGTCTTATGTTCATATAATTTTTCTTGATGTTTCAAGTTCCTAGCCAGGACATACAGATTTAGTCAGAAAAGAGTTTCTGACAAGAAAATCTAATTAATCAAGAACTGTAATTAAAAGAGAATATAATATTCATAGGAAATGGGATTTGACATAAACCATGACTCCAGCTCGAATTGGGATTTTGTAACAGAGAAATTCTAGTGCATGATAACATATGATTAACGGTTCATTTAAGGTATTCCTTGTTGCTGATTGGGTGGCCATGGCACGCTATGCTAGGTGTCAACCATGGTCTATGAGATGCCTAAAATAATTTAGAGAAATCATTTATGGTAAGAAAGAGTTCTGATGATATTAAGAGTTAATGTCATATCTCATTGCCAATTAGTGATGAGCCTAGTGAGTCACACACATACACAAGATAATCACCAAGTAAAATGTGATTTAATTGATTAATTAAAGAGTTTAATTGATTAATTAAATAGGTTTGATTTGCAATAAGATTGCAAAGTCCCTAGCATGACTTGAAACCAAATCTAGGTTATTGGATGTATAGTATAAGTTAAATTTATATTTAAAGTGTTTAAATATAAATTTAATTGTGAGAAATTAATTAATGGAGATTAATTAATTAATTTATATTTGATATAAATTGATTTGAAGAGGAAAAATAATGATTTTGGGTTGAGAACTCAAAATTACAACATAAAGGTAATTTGGTCATTTCACAAGGTGACATGTGGCACCATGAGATGGTGACACATAGCATCATAGTTTTTCATTTGTCTTCCTATCATGCAAGTTGATCAAAGTAAAGATTAAGTCTAGCTTTGACACTTGGCTTATTGTGATTAAGTCAATTAAAAAATAAGATGCAATGTGGTTGTGACATGTGGTATAGAGTTTAAGTGATTACTTGACCTAATTATATAAAGTGATGTTATAAGAAAAATAAAATCAGCCAACACTTTAATATTCTCTCAAAGGTGGCGGCACCTCTTCTTCTCCCTTTCCTCTTCATCTTTTCTCCTCAATTCAAAGAGAATTGCCCAAATTCCTTTGAATTAAAATTGCTAGAAATTGTTTCTAGTGTCCTATACATACATACAACCTCCTTAAAGGTAAGAACCCAATTTATAATTGGTTGGCAAAGGCTTGAGGAGCAAATTGGGGGCTGCCCATTGGTGATCTTGGTGTGGACAAGCTAGAAGGACAACACTTGGAGTCCTAGGTGCTTCCTAAAGGTGCCAATCACATCCATAGTGCATCAAAGAGGTTAGTGCTCTAACTCTTCATTTAAACTAGGGTTTAAATGAATTAATTTGTTAATTCACAATCTTGAATAGCAAACATAGATCCTAATACATATTAAAAGTGTTTTAATATACAATTGAGCATTGAAATTAATTAGGCACATGAGAGATGAGGTATGATGCATGTAACCCTAGAAGAAAATTTTTTGAAATTCAATGTTCTAATGAATAACTTTCATGCTTCCGCTCCTTTAAAAAGTACCTACGCAAAATCCATAACATCAGGGGTTAGATTAAAATATTTATATTTACATATAAAATAATTATTTGAAAATTAGGGGTGTTACATATATAATTTAATTTTTATAAATATAATTCTTAATTATTTTGATATTTGAAATTTAAATAATGAAAAAGTATTGATTACTAAATATAATTGTCATTCATTATAAGTTTCCTAATTTTTAATTTAAAAAAGTCAATAGCAGTTATTTTAAAGTAAAGTTAAATATTTTTAAACACATTTACTGTAATTAAATTTAGTATTTAATTACTGATGATTTGGCAACTCAAGACATTTAATTTTAAAATTTAATGAATATTATCATGACTATTTAATTATTACCACAACTAAAAATTTAATTTTCTTCTAAATATATGCTTCAAATTAAAATCAAGCATATTTAAATTTTTATGAGAAATTAATTATTGAATTTTCTTTTAAACATATCTAATTATTAAAGATAATATGTATCCATTAATTTTTAATTATTTTAAAATAAAAAAGTCAACGTTAAGTTCTTTATATATTTTCTAAACAGTTTTAATATATAATTATTAAATATAATTATCACAAATTATCATATTCTTAATTTTTAATTTAAAAAGGTAAAATCAAGACTCATATTTATTTTGAAAAAAAATTAATATTTAAAAGTTTCTCTCTATTTTTATACATTTAATAAATTTTAATTTACCTTAATATTAATTTTATTTTTATTATTTTAAAATAATTTTATTATTATTATTATTATATATAAATAATAACTTATAACTACTAAAAAAAAGTTATGGCTATTACGTTTATTGATTTGAGAATAAATACTAATTTATTTGGTTAAAGTTTATTGTTAATATTTTAAATTTTTAATATTTTAAATAGTAACATTAAATTTTTTTAATTAAAAATTTTTTTTATTTAATAATGATTTAATGACATAATTATATATATATATATATATATATATATATATATATATATATATATATATAACAGGAATTTTACAATTCGCTCTCAACAACAATTTGATG
Source organism: Hevea brasiliensis (assembly GCF_030052815.1). Lineage (NCBI taxonomy): Eukaryota > Viridiplantae > Streptophyta > Magnoliopsida > Malpighiales > Euphorbiaceae > Hevea > Hevea brasiliensis. The sequence continues at coordinate 92,935,377 of NC_079503.1, forward strand.
CATCTCACCACACCACAGCACACTCTCACTTTCTTCACTCGCTCACTCTCTCACGTTCACACTGATATTCTTTTCTCACTTACGGTGCTTTATTGCAATTTTGACTTATTCTCCCATGAAAATTTAAGAGCATGATTGTTACGTATAAATTTAAGAAGAAATTAATATTTAGTCTCTTATTAATATACTATAATTAATGTCTTATTAATATACTAGAATTAATGATTTAATTCTTATGTTTTAATAAATATATTAGCTATGTTGAAGTGAATTAATTTCTCAAGTTAAAAGGTATTTAATAAGACTATCCATATGAATTTCAATCATTTTTATTTTAGCCTTAAAATATAACAAAGACAGAAAGAGAATTTTCACTTATTTATTTATAAACTAGCAAAATATTCATTTTATGTACGATAATGTGTGTGTGTATATATATATATATTACTGTACATAACATAGGTATTCTATTAGTATATACATAAAAATTGTTGTAGAGAGTGAATTGTAAAATTCCTGTTTAGTCTGTCTTAATAAAAGTTTCCTTTACTTAAGTCCAATTTAGTGTAAAGCTTCTTAAATCTTTGCACCCATTTTTCAACGAAAGCTGCAACAGAAGCAACACTTCTTTCAGTGACGTGTAGGGATCCTTCTTCGACATACTAACCAGATAAACAAGTGGGGCAAGTGGGGTGACTTAAAAGGGCTACTAAAGTGGTGGGCCGAAGAGGTATTCTTGGAGCCATTTTTCATTTTTTTTTAATTTTTATTCAGATTTATTCATCTTAAATTTAAAATATAAATATATAAAATTTATATATTTAATTAGTAGCTTCTATTATATTTTTTTAATTTTAAATTCACTAAATTTATGCAAAAAAAAAAAAAAACTCTCCCAAGTTTTTTTTTTAAATAAAATATTTTATACCAAATGGTTTGGCCATGTCAAAAAAATGGAAGAAAAGCTAATGCAAAATTGTTCATCAGTAACATTAGCATGTCCAAGTTCAACGAAAGTATGCATAGCTAATTTTCAATTTTGTTTTATTTAATTTGTCGTTACTGGAAAGATCTTTACTTTGCATAGAGAAAATATAACTGAATTCAATTCACTACAGTGTTAGCCAGAGATCAAATGGCTTCACATTTACTTAATCTAGAAGAAATCAGCCAAACTAAATGGTCAAATGGCTTTGCATAATTATCTTATGTTATATTTGGTTGTGTTACCAAACCACTGCCTCTTCACAGTTAGGGGAGGATCTAAAAAGATTCTTTCTAAAATTTAATACAAAATTTATAAAAATTATTTTATTATTATTTATAGTTATTCAATTTTATATTGAGAAATTTTTTTATTTAAAATAATTTTAAAAATAAATAAAATTTTATATAGGCAAAATCTCCCATTGTTCAAAATCACTTCTAATTAATCAATACTTTGAAACGTTGTCTTATATATTTAAAAATTATTATAATTGATGCAACCCAGAGAATCAAACCAAACATTCTACTGCACAAATAATAATAATAATAATAATAGATACAAAGTGGCTGCTGGTGTCCTGTAATTATACATAAAGAAAACATATTTTTCAAGAAAATAAACATATTCAGATAATTACAATAATAATCTGTGCTCGCCCGCATTGTAGATAAGCCATCATCATTCCGCAAAGATTTCCGCCACGTGCTTCAAAAGTTCAAATTTATTCTTAGTTTGCTGAAATTGACCTTAACTGTCAAATGAGCACCAAAAGAAAAACAATTAATTATGTAATATAATTGCATGAAAACGATAAGCACAGGAATCTTTTTGAAGATGTGCCTGTGTTTGAAATTTTGTTAGAGAGAAAAGAAAATAAAAAAAAAATAAATAAAAATATTATAAATTTTTTTTTTCTTTTTATTTAACTATTAGCGAAAAAAATAAGAAAGAAAATAATTTTTTAAATAATAAAATATTTATTTTATTTTTTATTTAAAATTAAAATAAATAATTATAAAAATAAAAAATAATTTTATTTATCTTTCATTGACTTTTTTCTTTAAAATAAAAAGAAAATAAATAATAATATTTATTTATTATTCTTCATCTTTATTTTTTATCCTTTCTAATTTTTTTATTCTCAAACAAAAAAAAAAATATATATTTTTTTTTTGTAATTTTTTTTCTCCAAACCTAGTCTAAAACGATAAAAGAAAGGCAGTTTTGAATAGAATTTCTTAAATTTTGGATAAATTATTAAAAGAAAAAGAATCGAATCCAACTTTTCAAATCCCGAAAATAAAACTATAAAAAAAAAATAAAAAATAAAAGAAAGGCAGAGATCTACCTGAAAAAACGAAAGCACATAGTTGCCCTTAAATGAAACATCGCTATTCACTAGCCCGTGCCATTACGGGGTGAAGGGTGAGGTGGAGCGTGGGTCAAAAGTCTTCTCATGGTCATGAACCACCTTCTACCTTGCTCAGTATTCCTTCGGTATGAGCCGTCGCCGGAAACAAAGCCGCCGCCAGCAACAACGACACTTCTGTTGCCCCATCGCCGTTCAAATCCCGCGGCGACGCTGCCGTGGAGGTTGTTCGTCAGATCGCTGGGTTGGGTGAAGACGGATTGAGATGGATAAGGTCGTATAGCAAAGGAACCAGCTGGAATAGTAGCAATAATAAGCAAAAGAGGCAGAAGATTAGCAGAAACAATAAGCCAGAGAGTTAAGGGAAAGGCGGTGGCCATGGTCGGCTAATCGACTCTAGAAAAGGGTGACAGGGAGGGAGAGAAGAAGGATACTTTCACAGGCAAGAGAAAAGAATGGTCTGGGCCTTTTTATAACAATCAGAGTGATAATTACACTCCCAGAAATTATATGCGCACTCCACAATAACTTTTTAGCCCCTTCCCTTCATTCCTATTTTTATTTTTTTAATAGGCTCCATGCAGCAATTATTAATTTCAGCCAGGTACAGGCCAATCTTTAAGCAATTAATCCCTTACACTATTAAAAAAATTATATAAAATTTTCAAATTTTTAAAAATAAATTAAATAAATTTTTTTAATAAATAAACCTTTTAACTTTTAAAATATATTAAAAAAATTAAATTATAATTTAATTTTAATATAAATTCAACTAAGTTTATACACAAAAATTTTTTAAGATCCCATCAATAATTTTCGTATATGATTTTCAATATCTGTAGATATCTACTGTGTTCTTAGAACAAATGACTTAATTTTTTTATTAAAAAAATGTTTTTATTGACTTATTTTTTAAATCTATTTTGTAAAAAATTATATTACGTAAAATAAATGAAACCTTATATCTCTTTTTATTTGGCTAATAGTGCAGTAGAATGCGTAAATCTTTTTTCTAATAGGAAAATTTAAAAATTATTAAATTTGACTTATCTATGGGATCAAATAGTAGCCACAAATAATCTCAGAGTAATATATATATATATATATATATATATATATATATATATATATATATATATATATATGCAAGACTTATGGTAAATTTGTTTATAAAAAAATATAGTAATAGATTTTTTATTTCAAATTTGTATTTTAATTTTAGTTAATAAAATATATTTTCTTAAAAAAAATCTTAGAATAAAATGAAAAGAGAAATATCATTGTTTGGTTTGTGGATCTTAAATTTTTAACATAAAAATTTAATTAAAAAATTTAATTAAATTGTGTTGAGTTTACAATATGTCGGTTAGAAAAATAATAAATAAATAATGTTATCTACGAATGCTACCTACCAACTTCAACATCATCTTTGTGCGGAATAACAGCAGCAATATGTCGTTAGCGAAATACCACCTGTGTACGGCCTCACTGAATACTCAATACTGACAACTCATCGAATTTTTTATTTGTGGACTGAAGTTATGGTTCTAATGAAGGAAAATATATTTTTTAAAATATTATTCTGAATATTATTAAAATTTAATTATTTTAGAATTATTAATTTAATTATTTTAGAATTAAATTTTAATTATTTTAGAATTATTAATTTAAAATTTTTAATTTAAGTTGAATTTAATCTAAAAATAAAAAAAAATCAATAAATTGAACTTTTTTATTTTTTACTTAAATCAAGAAATTAAAAATTTTAATTTTAAAATTAATAAAATTAAACTTTTAAATTTTTTATTTAAATTAAAAAATTAAGAAATTTAATCTATAAATTTTTATTTTTAATTAAATCAAATTTAAATTAAAAATTTTAAATTAATTTAAAAAAATAAAAAATAACTAAATTAAACATTTTTTAATAAATACAGCGACTAAATTGTTTTCATAATATTATTTCTCCACTTGATGGCTTATTATCCATCTGCGAGCAACTCGGCGGCAGGAGAAATTATTGGGGTATTTTATAAAATCGTGAATTAATAATATTTTAATATATAATAAATGATAAATTTTATAAATTTCTTTTTTTTTATGATTTAATAATTTATTTTTTAATAAATTAATATTCTCTTAATAATAATTAAAATTTAAATTACTTTATTTATTTTTCATTCTTTTATTACTCGATTATTTTATATAAAATCACCTGTTGGGTTTATCTAATCAAGAAAGGCGTGGAAGTCAAAAACATGAAAACACATTACACCAATGTATTTATTGAAAAAATCCAATTAAGTTTATTTTCAATTTTTTATCTAATTTAATAAAAAAAATTTCAATTTAAATTAAATTTAACCTAAAAATTAAAAATAATAAATAAAATAAACTTTTTAATTTTGAGATTAAATCAAAAAATTAAAAAATTTATTCTCAAAATCAAATAATTAAATATCTTGATTTTTTATTTAAATAAAAAAAATTAGTCCATAAATTTTAAATTTTAAATTAAATTAAACTCAAAATAAAAATTTTAAATTAAATTAAATAAAAAATTAAAAATAAATTAAATTGAAATTTGGAGGCTAAATTAAGCATTTTTGTTATCCAAAATGATCAAATCAAATAGACTGCACTTGCTTACTGATGTTGCCACACCAATCGCCCTGGCCCCACCCCACGCGTAGACGTCTCGATTGTTAATTCCACAACCTTTGTTTTTAGATATAAGACTTAAATACCCCTTATAGGATTTCAATTTCATAGTCAAATATATGAATTTCATTTTATTATTTCCAATAAATTTAATAAATAAATGAATAATCACTTATATCAATTGATAAATTGAAACCAATCGTTACAGAGAAGGAAGAAAAGCTAAGAGAACTAATTTATAATTTTGCGTTTTAGTTATAAGTGCTTAAAGTATTTTTTTTTCTCAAATTATCCCTTTAATTTTTTTAAAAAAATTAATTAAATTATTTAAATTTTAAAAATATATAAAAAATCTTTTTACTATTTTAGGGATATATAAATATTTTAAATTTTAAAAATAAATAAAAAAAACACTTAATTGAAATTTATTTTTAAAAAAAATTTACTTACCACCCCTTTATCAATAATTTTTTGTTTTTAATTTATAACATCTTAATATGTATATATTACATTTTAAAATAGATTGATAAGTTATTCTTTATCGAATAATTTAAGAAATTTATATATAAATTCATTATTTTTATTATAGTTTTTATAAAAAAAAAATTTAAATTATTTAGAAATGATTAATTTATTAATCTGCTCTAAAATATAGTAAATATTTATTGAGATATTACAAATCAGATATACATAATTATTGACAATGAATCTTATACTAAATCTTCGTACATAATTTTGATTGAATTTATATTGAAAGTAAATTATTATTAAATATTTTTTTATTTATTTTTAAAAGTTAAAAAGCTTAGTTTGATTTATTTTAAAATAAATTAAAAATTTATTTAATCTTTTTAAAAATTGATGAATTTAATAAATAAAAAATATTTTAAAAAATTATGTAACTATTTAACCTAATTTAAATATTTAAATAAGTATTTTACCTTATTTAAAATATTAAAATGATCAAAATGATGTCGGTTGGGTTTATTTCAAATAAAAATTTATATATTATTTAATTATTTAAATTAAATATTAAAAATTCTGAAATTAAATTTAAAATTTTTAAAATTAAATTACTTAAAATATTTAATATTTTCGAGAAATTATATATATATATATATAGAGAGAGAGAGAGAGAGAGAGAGAGAGAGAGAATTGCTTGGACTAGAGGCATCATGGCAGGAATGGAGCATAGACTTGAAAAGCATACCAACAGGAGAGAAGCTTCAACAGGCAAGATATAGGCTCGAGACACGTGCTTAGTGCTAATCACAACCTTGTTTGATCCAATGAGAGGGAGAGAAAGAGGTTTTTTTTATTTATTTTTTTTTTATACAAAAGGGAGAGAGAAGTTTTGAGGGACATAATAGTGTGAACTGAGAAGGAACCGAGCAACCGAGTAGACATGAGGCAAAACGGGCATTGGTGAACGTAATGCAAACCCCTTATTCTTTTATATATATATATATATATATATATATATATATATATATATATATATATTAAACTTTTTTATTAAAAATAAAAATTAATTGAGATAAAAAAAAATCATATTATTCATTTATAAGTTTATTTATTTTTAAAATTTTACTCTAATTTTTTAATAATGAAGTTTGTCAACACAAAATGATATAATTTTACTTGTGATAAATTGATAAATGATTTTGAGCTACCTAAGTAGATATATGTATTTTGTAACATTAATAATAATGTATTTTTTTAATAATTTTTAAGGTATTAAATTTTGTTGAGTCTAATTATTTATTATAATTTTTTTTTTACTTTTTTATAATATTTTATTATTTATTTATATATATTGACTTCGAAAATAAATTTCTACATCTGCCACCAGGCATTGCGACCACTGCGAGCAAATCAATGGAGAAGATTAATGAGAATGGACATGTAATATAATCTAAGGTAGGAAAAGATGCTATAGAGCTAAGGATAGGCCAAAGATGTTATGCCGCAAGCACAGTTGAGGATTAGCATAGACAATAATGCAATAGAAAGAACTACAAGAATTATCAAAATCTTTTTTCTTCTTGAATACTAGAATCTCGAAGAAATATAATTTTGTATATTCTAAATAATTTTTCAATCTCAAAATGTCATAGTTTCAAAATACAATCCATTATAATTTACATTCATCCAAACACTCTCCATAAGAGTTTAATATGTACAAAGTATTACAAACCTTAAAGTTTTAGAATATATAAAATTACATAACAAAATGTCAAAATACAACTAATAGTCATTACACAAAATTCTAAGTCCTACCATGTATGCAGTGTAGTGCAGATGACTCTGAACTCCTGTGTAGATCTGATGTCTCATCCGATCGTAGGACTAGAATTAATGATTTAATTCTTGTGTTTTAATAAATATATTAGCTATGTTGAAGTGAATTAATTTCTCAAGTTAAAAGGTATTTAATAAGACTTTACATATGAATTTCAATCATTTTTATTTTAGCCTTAAAATATAACAAAGACAGAAAGAGAATTTTCACTTATTTATTTATAAACTAGCAAAATATTCATTTTATGTACTGTAATGTGTGTGTATATATATATATATATATTACTGTATATAACGTAGGTATTCTATTAGTGTATACATAAAAATTGTTGTTGAGAGTGAATTGTAAAATTCCTGTTTAGTCTGTCTTAATAAAAGTTTACTTAAGTCCATTTTAGTTTAAAGCTTCTTAAATC
>NC_079503.1:93571440-93722261 GCF_030052815.1 Hevea brasiliensis
TTAGTAAGCTAATGTTTTAGCAAACACATTAGCAAACAGGTTAGCAAACTAATTTACCAGATGCCTGTTTCAAATTGTAATCTTAAATAAATGATTTTAGACCTTAAGAAAAATATATATATACTCCAATAGTAATATCCAAGGTCATGATGAGAGAGAATTTTATAAAATAATTAAAAGAAAAAAATTTAATTTTGAGCTCCATTTGACTAAACTTTCATCTATTCTTTTTACACAAGTCTTAAGACTCAATTTCTAGCTCTATGACTTTCATACCTTTACTTTGAGTCTTGGCTTACATAATCTTGTTCTTTCTCATCTTGGATTTGTCTTGAGATGCCTTTGAGTATTCTTCCTCCTTAGATGCAACTTCAAAGATTCTTTATGAATAAGAGAAAGTGTCACGACCCAAAATTTTGAACCGTGACCAGCGCATAATTTCAGTATTCTTAAATCATGCAAGCCTTATCAGAGTATCTTGCATGAATATATTGTCACTTACTAATCTCAAAAATAGACAAAATACAAATAAACAAAATGCTGAATAAACATTATAAATATCCCATAGGTAAACTGCGGAGTCTCTACAGATTTCAATAAAAACTTAAACTGTTCAATAAACCAAACTAATTATTAGCCCGAGAAAACACGAATTCGGGCATACCATGAGAACAAATCAAAGTTGTCCCTCTCCAGAAAATGGACTGAATATTTAGATCAGCTGCAGAATTCTACTGATCTGAAACAGATAACAGACAGAGAAAACGTGGTTTGAGCTAGATGCTCAGTGAATGATAATTATAGCACACAACGGAATAGGAACAGGCAGACGCTTGATTAATTTCACAATAAATTTTCTATTCAATAAAATCATGCTCATGCTGTCAAAATCATTAATAAAATAACTTCATAAAACAAATATATAAAAGAAATTCATTCAATAAAAATTTTATGGTACAGTGCACCAGGGTGATGATATCCCACATCACCATAGGCCAGATGGTAAGCACCCTACCAGATATCAGATACCTTCCTCCTCCTTCACAGATATCAATGCATATGATACTAATGCAAACCATAAACTGCAATGATGCATGACTCGACAATGCAACCTAATACCGTGATAGTCCACACGGCGGGGCCAGATAACAGAAACAGATACTGGGCACAGGTACCAATTCAAAATAGAAAATCAATTTGTACAAATCAATCAAAATCAATAAAAAAAATTTCAGATAGCAAATATTAACTGATAGTGCAATTCCAATAGTATATTTCAATAGTTTCAGAGAGCCAATAAAATCAAATCAATTCAGTAACACATCTGTAAATTTTATAGTCAAATATCAATCAATATAAATACATTAAAGGCCTGTTCCCAGAATCCTAATGGGTCTAATGCAGAGATAGTTGACAAAATCAATTATTTAATCAAAATTGAAATAAAATTCAATAATAAAATAAAACTCTAGAAAACCACATAAAATAATTGTTAAAATATTAATTTAAAATTTCATTTAATAACAAACTTAATGCTAAGAAATTTTGAAAGGGACTAAAACGGTGCCATGTATTATAATTACCACTCACCTGGAACCTCCAAAATAATAGCTAAATTCAATAAAAGAGAGACAATTTCAGCTGACAGAATGAATATTTGAATCTCCTACATATCCAAAATATAAAAGAAAAAATTAAATAATAATAAAATAAAATAATTTTAATATATATATATATATATATATATATATACACACGTGCGCAGGGACATATTCAGTGGACGTGGACGTGGATGAACAGGGGATTATATATATATATATATATATATATATATATATATATATAAACCTTGGACGGAACAGATACAAGGACGTCGACAGGGATTCAAATGTTGACAGGGATTCAAATGTTTTTATATATATATAAAATAATTTTAATATATATATTCGGTTGGATGGACGTGGACGAAGATACAAAGGTTTATATACGTATATAATCTAAATTGAAGGTTACTTATCTCACAGTAATCATGATCAACCCAATTCAATACCAATAATCAAAGGAAAAAAATAAATAAATTTCTAGAGTAGTTGTAACAAATCGAGGAAAGAAAATAAAATCAAATTCACCAATTATTGAATAAGAAATGAGAATTTTTACCTTGAAAACAGAATCGAATGTAATGCATAGAGAAGTAAAAATTTAGGGATTCTCTGCGCACATCAGATTATAAATAGTAAATTATATATATATGTGTGTGTATGTGTGTGTGTGTGTATATATATGTACGTATATAATAATAATTTAAAAGACAATGAAAATACCTGTTGAGAGTATTTGATAGGAAAATGAGGTGACAAACAGGTTTTGAGAGCAAAGTTTAGCAGAAGAGATAATTAGGGTATATATATATTAATTTCAAGAGTTCTATTAGGTGTAGAATGGGATAAGAGTTATTATTGAACTGGGTTGTTCAGATTGCAGATATATATTTAATTTCAAAAATAATATATATATCTAAAAATAAATAAGCAGACTATCCAATAAAATATATATATTTTTTATAAATATATTAAATTATTGTTAGCTAATTAAAATAAAATAATAATAAATAATAAATATATATGGGTTTCCACATACTTCCCCCCTTAAAAAAATTTGTTCCCCGAATTTGAATAGACAAAATTCTAACCTGAAGAATCAAATAAGTGAGGATATTTGGCCCGCATTTCAGATTCTGCCTCCCATGTGGCCTCACTACTTGAGTGATTATGCCACAAGACTTTGATCAAAGCCACTTCCTTAGACCGGAGTTTCCTAATTTGTCGATCTAAAATCTTTACTGGTTGCTCCTCATATGACATATCATCCATAAATTGCATAGTTTGAGGTTGTAAAACATGAGATGGATCTGGTACATACTTCCTAAGCATAGAAATATGAAAAACTAGATGTACATGTGCAAAACCAAGTGGAAGGGCTAAACGGTAAGCAACTGCTCCAATTCTCTCCAAAATTTCAAATGGACCAACAAAACGAGGGCTAAGCTTCCCTTTCTTCCCAAACCTCATGATTCCTTTCATGGGGGAAACTCTCAGAAATACATGATCACCAATCATAAATTCTACATCTTTACGCTTAGGGTCAGCATAACTTCTCTATCGACTTTGAGAAGTCAAAAGTCGATCACGAATTAGTCAAACTTTCTCTGAAGTTAATTGTATCAACTCTGGTCTAGTAAGCCTTCTTTCTCCAACTTCATCCCAATAAACCAGTGACCTACACTTTCGACCATATAATGCCTCATATGGTGCCATCTCTATACTTGCCTGATAACTGTTATTATAAGCAAACTCCACTAAAGGCAAATGATGATCCCAACAGCCACCAAAATCCATAACGCATGCACGAAGCATGTCCTCTAATGTTTGTATGGTCCTTTCTGACTGTCCATCCGTCTGAGGGTGAAAAGCAGTACTAAAGTCTACTCATGTTCCTAAAGCTTCTTGGAATTTCTTCCAAAATCGACAAGTAAACTGAGTACCACGATCAGAGACAATGGAAACTGGAACTCCATGAAGACTAATAATCTTGTTTATATACAACTGTGCAAGTTTAGCAAAGTCATATGTAGTCTTCACATGAAGGAAATGAGCAGATTTTGTTAATCTATCCACTATCACCCAGATTGCATTGTAACCACCTCGTGTACTAGGTAAACCCACAACAAAGTCCATGGCAATATGCTCCCACTTCCACTCGGGAATAGGCAACGGCTGAAGTAACCCAGATGGTCTCTGATGCTCTGCCTTAACCTGCTGACAAGTCAAACATTTAGCAATAAAGTCTGCAATATCCCTCTTCATGCCACCCCACCAATAATGCTTCCTTAAATCACGGTACATTTTGGTTGAACCTGGGTGTACTGTGTAAGCAGAATGGTGTGCCTCCTCCATGATTTCTCTTCTCAACTCATCAACATTGGGGACACAAAGTCTAGTGCCATAACTAAGAACTCCATCATCATTCAACATGAACCCTTGAGCTTGGCCTTGATGAATACTATCTATAATCACACACAGCTGAGAATCCCTCTTTTGAGCAGCCTTAATTCGATCAATCAAGATAGGCCTAACTCGAAAATGTGCTAAGAATGATCCAGCTATGATTTTAAACTCTACTCCCTGATCTAGCAACCCATGTAATTCACCAATCAGAGGCCTCATCTTGGTAGATATATGGGCTAAACTACCAGAAGACTTCCTGCTTAGAGCATCAGCCACTACATTAGCTTTTCCAGGATGATACTGTATGGTGCAATCATAATCCTTCAGCAATTCTACCCATCTCCTTTGCCTAAGATTAAGATCACGTTGGTCAAATATGTATTTGAGACTTTTGTGGTCAGTGAAGATTTCACAAGTCTCACCATACAGATAGTGCCTCCAGATTTTCAAAGCAAAAATTATTGCAGCCATTTCCAAATCATGAGTTGGATAATTCTGCTCGTGCCTTTTCAACTGACAAGAAGCATATGCAATAACCCGTCCATGTTGCATCAAAACACATCCTAAACCAATCCTAGAAGCATCACAATATACTACATAACCCCCTGATCTGGATGGAAGGGCTAACACTGGTGCTGTAGTTAAACAAGTCTTAAGCTCCTGAAAACTTTTTTCACAAGCCTCAGACCACTGAAATTTCACATTCTTCTGTGTCAACTTAGTTAAAGGTGCTGCAATACGAGAAAAGTCTTAAACAAACCGTCTATAATACCCTGCTAAACCCAAGAAACTACGAATCTTTGACACAGTTGTGGGTCTAGGCCAATGAAGCACTGCCTCAACTTTCTTCTTATCAATGCACACCCCATCTTTAGATACTGTATGGCCTAGGAAAGCCACACTATCTAACCAAAACTCACATTTTGAGAACTTGGCATATAGCTTATGTTCTCGTAAGGTCTGAAGGACAATTCTCAAATGCTGCTCATGCTCCTCCTTACTTTTTGAGTACACTAGAATGTCATTGATGAACACTATAACAAATTGATCTAAGAAAGGCTTGAAAACTCAATTCATGAGATCCATAAAAGCGGCCGGAGCATTGGTAAGACCAAAAGGCATTATAAGAAATTCATAGTGTCCATACCTAGTCCTAAAGGCCGTCTTGAGTATGTCTTCTTTCTTGACCCTCAATTGATGATACCCAGATCGAAGATCAATCTTGGAAAAATACTTTGCACCTTGAAGTTGGTCAAACAAGTCATCTATGCGTGGAAGAGGATACTTATTACGCACAGTTACCTTATTCAATTGCCTATAATCAATGCACATTCTCAAAGACCCATCCTTCTTCCGTACAAATAACACAGGAGCACCCCATGGAGAAACACTAGGACGAATAAACCCCTTGTCTAGTAGGTCCTGTAACTACTCCTTCAACTCCTTAAGTTCTGTAGGTGCCATATGATAAGGTGGCATAGATATGGGCTCAGTTCCAGGAGCTAAGTCTACACTAAACTCTACCTCTTGCTCTGAGAGTAAACCTGATAAAGCTTCTGGAAACACATCAGGGAACTCCTTAACCACTACAACATTCTCCAAACCTGCACCTTCTACCTGAATGTCTCTAACATAAGCTAGATACCCCTTACACCTCTTTCGCAACAATCGTCTAGCACTCACTGCTGAGATAAGATTACTAGAGGCTATACTATGATCTCCCTGAAATTGAAATTCTGTCTCCTTGTGAATTTTAAAGAACACAATTTTATTATGACAATCCAATGAAATGTGATAAGTGGCTAACTAGTCCATGCCTAAAATCACATTAAACTCAAACATATCCAAAGAAACAAGATCTGCAGCTAATTCCCTATCTCCAATGTGCACTATACATCCCCTATACACCATATCAGTGTCTATTGCGTTCCTCATAGGTGTTGATACAGATAAAGGATACTCTAATAAAGTAGGTGGTGTAATAAATATCATGGAAAAGTATGGAGAAACAAAGGAATGGTTGTGCCCCAGTCTTAGCCATAGGCGTCTGTTCAGATGTCTGATTAATAGTTTGAGGTGGTACATCTCCTGTTGGATCAAGGTTTGCACCATTAAGACCCTTGGCCCTAGCTCTCCTCTTACGTTTAACAAACTCAGGCACCTATTAATTTTAATAAACAAGTATTAATGTGACACCCCTTACCCGACTATAGTGTAGCCGAGCAAGTTATGCCACTCAGTGTGCTGAGCACTCTATTTTTATCTTAATTTTTTTTTTATCATAATTTTGAATATAACTTGTGAAATATAATTCATTTTAAGCCATTTATCGAAATTATTATTTCTTTGAGGTTTCGGAAATTTTATAGAAAATCCGGCAGAATACCGGCTAAAAATGGAGAAAACAGTTCTTCGGAACCTGTGAAAAACACTTCCTATATTCATTTTCCATCATCTCAACTCCATTTATCAAATTCTCAACAATGTTCAATCTCAGTTCTCATTCATCCATCTCATATGATACCATGCATAATTCATATATAAACATTCACTTTTCCATTTACAACCACACTTTTCATTATTTACATGAATATCAAAATACATTACATAAGTTTAAATACATATGAGAAAATAGAAATTAGTTACAAAATATCAAAATGAAATCTAGTGTCCTACCAATGCACTGTGGAAGGTGAGGTGACATGGATACTATGCAGAACTGTGAACTGCCTTACCGAATCTGTGGTCTATTGGCCCTCTGTCCAAATCTTCAGTACCTACGCGTTACAAAAGCGACGCGCTAAGCATAAAGCTTAGTGGTGCAAATAATACAAAAAAATATAATATGCAAATAAAAATAATAATTTCCTTGCTATTGTGTTCATAAGAAATGAATAATTACTAACTTATTGTTTAGTCGAGGGCTAATCATGTTTTATGATATTAACTTCTTCATGCATTTCGTTAATTATTTTCTCCATGATCTTGAGCTTCTTTGTATTTTTGTAATCATTCCTGATTTTTAATTTTCGTATTTTCTTTAATAATCAGTTCAATCACAGTTATACTTTTCCATGCCCAAGTAACCTATCTTTGAGCATTGGATGGATAACGGGTCGTTGGCACCGACACCGGTGCCTCGGGCGTCATACCATGGGACGTGAGCGTCAACCACGTATGCAGTCAGTATGGCTAAAAAGCCATGATATCACATAATCGGCATAAAAGCCATGAATATGAGCATAAAAGCCATGAATACGGGCATAAAGCCATGAATACAGGCATAAAGCCTTTCGCAGTACTGCTAAAACAATACCCTATTTGCATGCCAAACTATCCAAACCAATCACATTAGGCCTATTAGGGCATTTTGCATTTTTAAGTTTCACAATTTTTGAATTTCAAGTTTTCATGTCACTATTCATTTCATTAGTCAATAAAAAGTTGACTTTTGCATAGAACATAGGTGCATTGGTTTTAACACTTCCAATGTACCCCATTTTGCATTTAAAACTTGTTAGTTTTAGTCACTTTCTCAAAATTTAGGTCATTTTGGCAAAATTGCCAATTTTTGGTTTTGGTGTCACTATTCATCATTGGTCAACAAAAATGTTGACTTTTAGAATAAAAATGTGTACATTGACTTTGGCACTCCCAACATACCACATTTGGTGTTTAAAACTTGTTGGCATTAAGTGTTAATACCATTTCCAAGCATTAAACCAAAGGAGCAGATTTTTCAGTTTTGGTGAGTCAACTTCACTATTCCATTGGACACTGTTACTGTTGGAATTTGAAGAAATGTAAAACATGAAAGTTGTTCCTTATTTTGTCTAGTTGAATTTCCTTTTTTGAATCACTCCATTTGGAGTTTTGCAGCTCTAGATATGGCTCAAAAACCCAAGCTGTCCGGATATGCATTCTGCAGAAATTTACCATATCTACAGTGCATGAACAGTAACTTGAGTCACTTGGTTGAATGGGTTCTGGCCATAATTTGGGGTAGGTTCCTTCATGAAAGTTGTTTGTCTATGTCTTAACTTGTTGCTGTAAAAATTTCAGGCCAATTGACCAAATCTACAGTGAGTTATGGCCAAATGAACAGTTACTGTTCATTTGGTCAATTCTGCAGAGGCAGTTTCAGGGTATCCGGATTGGGGCCAAGTTTTGGTCCTCTTGCTTTGGTCTTTTGGGCATGGTTTCTTCAGCAAAAATGTGCCATTATAAGCCTAGTTTCATGTCCAATTGGCCAAACATCAATTGGACTAACACAGCCCAAGTTATGGCAGTGCAAAGAGACTGAATTTTCAGTCCCTATGCTGCTATCCTAGGGCAGCCTGCAACCCCTCTTTGCAACTTTATTCTTCAGTCCATTTGTTGGTCAAATTACCTAAAATGGTCACTAATTGACCATTAAAATGCTCTCTTATAATTTCCTAAACCAAGTTACATTTTTCTCACAAAACCCTAACTCAAATTCATGTTTTTATACAATATGTCTTAGTTAGCTTTTTTAATCATTGTTCTTGTATTTACAAACTTCCAACATAACTCTAATTCACTTCAAGCTCATAAAAACACTCCCTCCTATTCCATAATTAGGGCAGCCGAAATTCATGTACACCTTCTGTAACACCCCCGTTGCATAGCCTGGTAGATTTCACTGTTCCGGTGACCGGTGTCGGTCCGGACAATTAATGGGATTAGGGCCACACTTAAGACAATTTGAGAAGCCATAAACACAAATAATTAGTAATGTTTAATTAGTTAACTATAAATAAGAAAAACAGAACATAAGAGGTTAAACGTGCCGAGAGTCACAGTGATGAGTGACCTCCTCGGGAACGACTGCGAAGTCGTTTTAAACTCAAATTTCGAACCGTAAAAAGTGACGCTGCGGTCCTTAGGACCCTTATGAACACAGTGGAAAAGAGAAAATCATGAAAAAGAACTGTTAAGCCAGTCAAATAATTAGGTCAGGGAGCCGGAAGAAATATGGAATTATTTGCAAACCGGGATGAACCGGCGAGGGGCGATTTGGTCAATTGACCCCGAGTGACTCGACCTAATCCAAATAAAATCGGAGAAAAGAAAATTTCGGAATCGAGAATTAAATTAAAGAACTAATAGAAAAAAATAAATAGAAAAAAAAAAGAAAAAGAAAAGAAAGAAGTTAGAAAAGTCAAAAATGATGTCACAAAAGATTAATTAAGTTATTTTATTAATTTGGGAATTTTGGTCTTCAAAAATGGATAAAAATAAAAATTCAAAAACATTTTTTTTGCTTCTTCTTTTGCTTTTCCCGTAGCTCTCTCCTCTCCCTCTCTTCTTATGTTGTTCCACCATTTTTAAGCAAGAAAAGCTTGGAATTCTTGGTTCCTTTCCATAAATCCTCTAAATCCCAACCTAGAAATTTTATTTACCAACCATAATAACTCTCATAAGGACTTCTTTAAAGCTTGTTATTACTACTTAAGAAGGAGATTTCAAGAAGAAAGAAGAGCAAAGGTTAGGGTTTTGAAGCTTTAAGTGAGGTTAGCATATCAAACTCTTTATTTTTCCATTTAAATGCATGTTTAGGTAATTAAGTGAGCTTAGAACTTGATTTAAATGAAACAAATATGGGAGAGGGACCAAACTGAAATTTGGGCAGCTTGATAGGAGTATGATTTACATGAAATTGATGCATTAGAATGAGTTTAAAAGCTTTGATTAGTTGAATGGTTAAGGTTAAGTGCACTAGTTATGGTTAAATGCAAGAGTTAGTGAGTTTAGGGTTTCAATGCAAGGGTTTATGAATCAAAAATTGGAGAAATGCATAAATGGCATATTTGACCTATTGTGAAATGAAATAATGATCAATTAGGACCAAATAAATTGTATGGGAATGGTGGAAAATTTAGCTAAATTCGTAGGTCAATGGTCATCTTGCTGGCAGCATGACCAAACCACTATGAAGGACCAAAACTCAAATTTTACAAGCCTAATGGATATGCCACCAATTGGAGATGAAAATAGACATAAAAGAGCACAACTTTCATTAAGGAACCATGACCAAAAACTGACTAAAACTTGGTGAAACAATTGACCAAAGTGAGTTGATAGCAGGCTGCCTTGCACCAAACTGACCAAATGAACAGTAACTGTTCATTTGGTCATAACTCGAGCTAGGTAGGTCAAATTGACCTGAAATTTTACCAGAAATTAGATATGATATAGACCTAAAACTTTCATGAAGAACACCAACCCAAATTAGGCCATTAACTCATTCAAATCATTGAGCAAAATTAAAATTACTGTACTGAAACTCTGCAGAATTTTCAGTGGAGCAGCAATGTTTGGATGGCTATAACTCTCTCTAGAAAACTCGGATTTAGGCGATTCTTGAATCGATGGAAACCTAAGACATAGTAGAACATTTCATCTGCAGAAAGTTAGACCAAATTATGAACTTAACTTGATCAAATTACTGACCAAAGTTGGACCAAAAATCTGCCAGCACCTAAATTGCAGTATGAGCGATTGCACGTGAGCGATAAACTTATTTTGGCCATAACTTGTGCTACAAAACTCTGATTGAGGTGATCCAAAAATGAGAATACACTTTAGACAATAAGGAACATTTTCTATGAAGGAAGTTTTGTCAAATTCCAATAGTAGATCGACCAATGGAATAGTGCAACTTCGGAGCACAAAACCGAAAATTGGCAATTTTGCCAAAATGACCTATGCTTTGAAAAAGTGACCAAAACCAACAAGTTTAATGAACAAAATGTGGTATGTGGGTGAAGTTGAAGTTCCCATACCTATTAATCCTTAGAAAGTCAATTATTTGACTTGAATAGTGCAGTGAATAGTAACCCGAAACACAAAATTTCGAGAACGTCGAATTTAACACGTTAGAGCTAAGTAAATGCGAAGTTAAAATTTATTTTGGGATTTATGTTAAGTTCTAGTACTGAAACATTGTAAAATTTTATGTTTCAGTTGAAAAGAATATCGGGAAGGAACCCGAGGAAACGAGTCGAGGCTAAGGGACGACTCGCTTGAGGTTTGTGCACAATAAACCCTATTTAAGCATTTTACTCTTGAAAAATTGATTTAGCATGCATTATGAACATATGAACTTTTGTGTTGCCACCTTGTGATCAAATTATAACTTTGGAAATTGATTTGATTTTTGTATGCAATATTTGAATGAAATGTTTGAAATGGATTTTATGTTCACACTTAGCATGACAGTATCACATTTCCTCCTCCATTTATGGGGTTGAGATCGTTTATTTTCCTCCCTCTCTGGCTTGCCAGTTGAGGTTGTAGATCGGATGAGTACTCATTAGCTAGCTAGCCACATCCCTCATTGGTTTCGATTAATGGGGTTGAGATTGCTTTATCGTGGTGTACAACACGGCATTGATCGGAAATTTTGTGTCATGGCTTAAGTTGTGTACGACTTTGGCAACACTGTGTTTACGCAATTGTTTGACTAAACTGTTGTTTAATATATTATTTGACAAAATGAGTTGTTATGAGCTTTGATATTTGTGAAATGTGATTGTAAAGTATTCAAATTATGTTTCATCAATAAATGATTTATGTATCGCATTTTAAAGTTTTATTGTGCACCATCGAGTATGTTTATACTCGCGATAGTTTAATTCTTGTCATGAGATAAGAGCAGGAAAAAGCAGAGTGAGCTCTCGAGTTGAAGATCACATCAAGCTTTTATGCGGGTATTGTTTTATACCCTTATGGTTATTTTGATGTAAATCTTGTAATGTCATAAGTATCAATGTAAATTGAAGATTGTAAATAAAGTGTAATAATATTATTTTGGCAATGATTCTGTAAATTTAATATTTGTAAACATGAATTTTCTACTTTATGTTTTGTAAATGAAGATATTAAATACTTTGAGATGAGAAATCCTGATTTGTATTGTGAAATTATTTGAAGTGCCTTGATTGAGTTGATTTGAGAATTATTGGTGGTTGGGAGTTGTGAAATATGTTTGGAAGTGCTTTTTACAGGTATTTGAAGAACTGGTTTCTCAAAATACAGAGGGAACTCTGTCAAAATTTTTATAAAATTTGCAGCAAAATTTAAATGCACAAAAATTTTTACAAGTCCTTAAGCTTTGAATAAATGGTTTTCAATTCCTACCAAAATGCTCACCACTTCCAAAATGTAAGAAAATTGTTTTAAAATCCCTTGTAGGGTACTTAATGAGTTATCGGTAGGTGAAGTTCGGTAGTTCATTAAGTATTCTACGGGATCATGTTATGCCTTACGGAGGGGTAAGGTGTGACACCTTCACAAGAATTTTTATTCATTTAATTTATATTTTCTCACTAAATTCAAGTTGTTATTTATGAAATGAAAGAGTTTTAAGTATATAGAGCACTAACCTTGTTGTATGCCAATCCAAACTTGAGAGAACTTCACTTTCCTTCTTCTTCTTGGCTGCCAAGAGCTTGTTTAAGGTGTGGGATTAATTTTTGATGAAGGGACTTATGGGTTTTAGGGTGAGGAAGCATGGAATTTAAAGCTTGAAAGAGCTTTCATGGAGGTGGCTATGGTGGAAACCCTCTCCTCCCTCTCTCTACGTTTTTGGCTGCTGGTTTTTGGTCCATTTGGTCTTCATTTTATGTCTTTTAATGGTTTAGTCAAATGGTAGCTTAATGGTGATTGGTGGTGGCTTTTTAATGACATCACCTTATGTCATTATTAAGCATTTTTCTTCATTTTCTTTTCTTTCCTCCACTACTCATTTCCAATTTCATTTTTAGTAATGTTTCTTCATATTTTATGTCATATTAATTATTTACTCAACTGGGCAAGTCGGCCAAAAATCACCTCTGAAGGCGAAATGACCAAAATGCCCTCCGTTTGGCTTAATGGGTCAAAATTGTCTGTACCGATTGAAAAATTTTTCTAAATATTTTCTTGGCATTCTAATGCTATAGGAACCTCAATGACCCTTCTCTGGAGTCCCAAAAATTATTTTATAATTTTTCCCCCGGGTCTAGGGCTCCTCGTTGCGAGAACCGCAACTTACCTCTGGTTACCCATCGCCAGGCACCTTCTTTTAACTTAACTGTATTTTATTTCTAAAATTTTTACTAAATTTTTCTCATTAATATTTGAGTTAATTATGGTCCCTCACTTAAATTTAATTATTTTTCCGGACGTTCTAGCTGTCCGGACCGACACCGGTCACCGGAACAGTAGGATGTACGGAATTGCTACCGGGAGGATGTTACAATTAAATATGAAAATGTGAGCCAAATTAAGACAGGTGAAAAAGTACGAAGGACGCAGATATCTGAAGCAATGATAAACTGAAAAGACGTTAAGGATCCTATACTCCACAAGTTTACTAAACCTCAACCGAGCTCTGATACCAACTTTGTCACGACCTAAAATTTTGAACCATGACCGGCGCATAATTTAAGTATTCTTAAATCATGCAAGCCTTATCAGAGTATCTTGCATGAATATATTGTCACTTACTAATCTCAAAAATAGACAAAATCCAAATAAACAAAATGCTGAATAAACATTATAAATATCCCATAGGTAAACTGCGGAGTCTCTACATATTTCAATAAAAACTTAAACTGTTCAATAAACCAAACTAATTATTAGCCCGAGAAAACACGAATTCGGGCATACCATGAGAACAAATCAAAGTTGTCCCTCTCCAGAAAATGGACTGAATATTTGGATCAGCTGCAAAATTCTACTGATCTGAAATAGATAACAAACAGAGAAAACGTGGTTTGAGCTAAATGCTCAGTGAATGATAATTATAGCACACAACGGAATAGGAACAGGCAGACGCTTGATTAATTTCACAATAAATTTTCTATTCAATAAAATCATGCTCATGCTATCAAAATCATTAATAAAATAACTTCATAAAACATATATATAAAACAAATTCATTCAATAAAAATTTTATGGTACAGTGCACCAGGGTGATGATACCCCACATCACCAACGGCCAGATGGTAAGCACCCTACCAGATATCAGATACCTTCCTCCTCCTTCACAGATATCAATGCATATAATACTAATGCAAACCATAAACTGCAATGATGCATGATTCGACAATGCAACCTAATACCGTGATAGTCCACACGGCGGGGCCAAATAACAGAAACATATACTGGGCATAGGTACTAATTCAAAATAGAAAATCAATTTGTACAAATCAATCAAAATCAATAAAAAAAATTTCAGATAGCAAATATTAACTGATAGTGCAATTCCAATAGTATATTTCAATAATTTCAGAGAGTTAATAAAATCAAATCAATTCAGTAACACATCTGTAAATTTTATAGTCAAATATCAATCAATATAAATACATTAAAGGCCTTTTCCCGGAATCCTAATGGGTCTAATGCAGAGATAGTTGACAAAATTAATTATTTAATCAAAATCGAAATAAAATTCAATAATAAAATAAAACTCTAGAAAATCACATAAAATAATTGTTAAAATATTAATTTAAAATTTCATTTAATAACAAACTTAATGCTAAGAAATTTTGAAAGGGACTAAAACGGTGCCATGTATTATAATTACCACTCACCTGGAACCTCCAAAATAATAGCTAGATTCAATAAAAGGGAGACAATTTCAGCTGACAGAATGAATATTTAAATCTCCTACATATCCAAAATATAAAAGAAAAAATTAAATAATAATAAAATAAAATAATTTTAATATATATATATATATATATATATATATATATAAAACTTGGATGGAACAGATACAAGGACGTCGACAGGGATTCAAATGTTGACAGGGATTCAAATGTTTTTATATATATATAAAATAATTTTAATATATATATTCGGTTGGATGGACGTGGACGAAGATACAAAGGTTTATATACGTATATAATCTAAATTGAAGGTTACTTATCTCATAGTAATCATGATCAACCCAATTCAATACCAATAATCAAAGGAAAAAAATAAATAAATTTCTAGAGTAGTTGTAACAAATCGAGGAAAGAAAATAAAATCAAATTCACCCATTATATATATATATATATATATATATAATTTACTATTTATAATCTGATGTGCGCAGAGAATCCCTAAATTTTTACTTATATATATATGTACGTATATACTCTCAACAGGTATTTTCATTATCTTTTAAATTATTATTATATATGTACATATATATATATGTACGTATATAATAATAATTTAAAAGATAATGAAAATACCTGTTGAGAGTATTTGATAGGAAAAGGAGGTGACAAATAGGTTTTGAGAGCAAAGTTTAGCATAAGAGATAATTAGGGTATATATATATTTCAAGAGTTCTATTAGGTGTAGAATGTGATAAGAGTTATTATTGAACTGGGTTGTTCAGATTGCAGATATATATTTAATTTCAAAAATAATATATATATCTAAAAATAAATAAGCAGATTATCCTATAAAATATATATATTTTTTATAAATATATTAAATTATTGTTAGCTAATTAAAATAAAATAATAATAAATAATAAATATATATGGGTTTCCACAGAAAGAGTCTATACATCACTTTAAAGTTGGGTTAGATAGATTCTATTTGAGTTTTGTTATCATCAAAATCAATGCTCATTTTGAGCTACACGGGGTCAACACACAACAATCCCTTCCACCTCATGAACCGAAGCCAACCTTGGAAAGCATGATGGAGAAATTTTTTGCTTAACAAAGCAAGATGAATAGCAAATTGGAGGAAGAAATGCAACACATGGGACAAACCATGGATCAATTACAAGCCCACAATCGTATGTTGGAGACTCAATTGGCTCAACTAGCAAGCTCATCGGGAAGTAAATCCTATGGCAAACTACCTAGCTAACCACAAAACCCTCATGAAGTTCAAAATTAGGGAGAGCAACGTGCAGTGTGAGAGTTGGTGCCAAATTTGTGGCATAAATTTGTGAGAGTGAAAAAAATAATTAGTGATTATAATTATATATATATATATATATGTATGTATTTAGAGAATTTGTTGATGAAGTGGATTTATATCGATTTATGTTAAATTTTGTGTTTTTTAATTTGCGTGATTATTATCTTTACAGTAAGTAGTATCAAAATTATGATTCGAGATGTCAAAGATTAGGAACACAAAATTTGAGGTGGACTCATTCAATAGGAAAATAATTTTTAATCTATAGCAATACACCATGAAGGATGTTCTTGCACAATAAGGGTTAATTAAAGCTTTGAACGAGAAGCAATCAGTGGCTATAAAAGATGATGATTGGGAGGAGTTTCAACAAAAGATTGTGAGTATGATTAGATTGACATTAGCCCATGATATGAAGTATAATATCTTGAAGAAGACTTTGCCAATTGTTTTGTAAAAGAAATTGGAGAGCCTATACATGCTAAAGTTACTCACAAATCACTTGTACTTTAAGAAAGAGTTGTACAAACTCAAAATGGATGAAAGTACTGATGTGAGAAATCACATTAATGTTTTCAATGAATTAATTACTTAATTGGCTAGTGTTACTGTGAAGATAGATGAAGAAGCTCTATTGCTTTTAACCTCTATTCCACAATTTTATAAAAGTTAGGTGATAGTCCTAACAGTTAGGAAGGAAACATTAGAGATAGAGGAGTTTACTGCAATTATCTTGGATAATGAGAAATTCAAAACGACAGTTAATAGCAATGAAGATGGAGCTTTTCTTGCTGGTTCTAGTTATCACGTGAAAATAATCAGAAAATAAATAATAGATCAAAGTCCTAATAGTTGGGAAGAAAACATTAGAGGTAGATGAGTTTACTACAATTATCTTGGATGATGAGAAATTCAAAAAAACAATTAGTAGCAATGAAGGTAGAGCTTTTCTTGCTGGTTCTAGTTATCACATGGAAATAATTGGAAAATAAATAATAGATCAAAGTCAAGACCACCAGTAGACCTTGAAAATAGGGAATGCTATTACTATCATGAGAAGGGTTATATTTAATAGGATTGTATAAACATAAAGGAAGATCTTGTAGAATTTAAACAATTCAAGAAAAGTTGTTGAAAAGAAAAATAAAAAAATGCTACAATAGTAATTGATGATGGTATTAACAATGAATATTTGAATGTGGATCATGATAAGGTAAAAGATCTATTACAAGATGAGTGAATAATAGATTATGCTTGCCCATTCTATATATATGCTCAAAGAATGAGTGGTTCAATGTGATTGAAGAAAAGAAATGAGAGAAGGTGAAGCTAACTAATGAGAATAAGATGAAGTTGAAAGTGTTGGCAGGATGAAAAATCAAACTACATGGTAATCGCGTAAAATTAGTTGATGAAGTGAGGTATGTTCCTAAGTTCGAAAGGAACTTGATTTCAATGGGTGAGTTGGATTCTTTGGGTTATGGGTGTTCTATTTATGGTAGAGTTAGTTAGGGTGCTCTTATGATTATGAAGGATGAGAAGATTGGTGTAAAAAATCTCTACAAACTAGAAGGAAGCACATTAATTGGAAAAATATAACTTGAGGCAAGATGCAACATTGACAATCATGAGTATAAGGAAGTATCTAATAGAAAATTGACTTTTATAATAGTGGTAAAAACTAATTCAATTTGATGTGGAGGTAAAGATTGTTGAAATCTAAGTATAAATTGAATTAGGATTTTTAAGTTAAATTAAAAAGAACATTATTTTTAAATTAGGAAGAAATATTAAAAAAAAAAAAAAGAATTTGTATTCCAAAGTTGAATAAAATTGGGATGTGTAGTCCAAATTGGCCTTATTATTTTTTTCCTCTACTGGCCTATAAAAGGACAAGGCTATGAAGGCCAAAATTAGGGAGAGAGAAAATTTTGTTAGTGACTTATGAGTGCGAGAAAATAATTAGTGATTATAATTATTTTTTTTATAGTGATTTTATTAATTGAGTAAATTTATGTCAAATTACGTTAAATTTCATATTTTTTAATTTATGTGTATGTAATTTTCACAATAATATTTTTAAATTGCTATATATTTAAGCAACTCACAAAATTAAATTGTATAATATTTTATATGAATCAAGAATTCAAATCTTATCTATAAAAAAAAAATCAAAACTTAATTCTTACCATTTTACTTATTTAAAACAATTTGATGCATTAATTAAGAAATAAAGTTATATATACTCAATCAAGGTTTTACTTTTTCAAATAACCCTGAGAAATCGTTTTTTACTTATAACGCCCCTCTTAGAACTGAATAGTGTTGTTTGCTTTAGTCCACTGAAGCTCGGTATTTTGTCCCTTAGACCCTTTCTTTAAAGCCCAAAAGCAAGCTATCTAGGTTAGAGGTTTGCCACTTTATAAAGCTCTTCACCATCCCCTCTATTTTCGATGTGGGACTCGATTCATTCTTGCCCCTATTTAAACAAGATTACCAGCGAGTCATGTCCTCCCAGAGGATCACTCTCAGCCGAAATCTTCCTTTCCGCTCGGTATGTTACATTACTTATGGAATATATAACTATTTAGGTTTTGTAACAAGAGAATGTTGATTAATATCAATTAGTAATATTAGAGTCATCTAACTGACTTTTTTTTTTACCATTAAACATTAATTATAGTGTTGTTAAAACAAATTCAATTGGTAGTTCATGGTTCAGCCAGATTTATATATTGAGCATCATTCTCGATTTAATCAATCCAATTTTCAAGCCTCACATTGAGTTCTTTGTTAAATATTCATTCCTGAAATTTTGAATGGGTTGCTTAGAACTTCAATGAAGGATCATGTGCCAGCCTCTGTTGGTATAAGCAGCAACCAAATTGTCAATTCCACATGAAAGATTGGTTTATTGACTGCTCAAAAAATGAATTTTTTTTTTAAATATTATAATCAGGAAATGTAGCACCTGATCAGGAGTGGTTCAGGAAGAGACCTTAAATGTCAGCCAGTTTTGGAGATCATTTCATCGAATCGACAATGAATAGGGAAGTAATATGCTTACTGGTCTGGGCCAATGACTGCTATAGCCAACAAAGATTAGATAAGTGGTGTGGCCCTACCGCAAGTGCACGGGTCGTACAAGTAGTATAGAAAAGATATCGTTCCCACGAGGAGTTGTGTTAATGATTGAATTTTTGATATAAAAAGTTGAGTAAATTGAAATATTTTTGAAATTAAAGTAATGAATTGATGGGTATTGAGAATGTGAAATCTATGTATGCAAAATTAATAATCTATTCAACAATGTATTAATTAAACTAAAATTGCATCAAATTGAAATAAGCAAGTTCAAATATGGCAATATTCAAAATGGCAAGTAATTAAATTCGATTAGAAATTAACAATGGTAAAAAGGCGATTCCGGAGTTCGGGATTTCATATCCGAGCTATTTTGGGATTTTTAATTGGTTATCCAATCTTGAGAAACTTATGGGTTTTAAGGAGATTAATTCTTAAATCCTTTGAATTCCCTTTCGAGTGAGACAAAGAGTGCCTTAATCAATCTAATCCTACTTTCGTGGACTTAGAATTAATTAAGACCCATTAAGTTCTTTAATTAATCTGTAAATTCTCTTAATCCTTAGCCTATTTCTAGGTCTAAGTTAATTAAGTCCGATTTCTTGATTATCTATCACAAGGCCTTCTCCTTTCGGTGCTTCAACCATGGATTAAGAACATTACTTAATGGGATCCTACACTAAGCATGTCATTAAGCACACAAGAAATGAATAAAACTCATTAAGACCACAAAATATGGATTACCCAATCAAAATCCACAAAATATCTCAAATATTACAACCCTTACTCCAGAATCAAAGGTAAACTACTCACTATCCATAATGTTTACAAGAAAATCTGAGTTTATATGAAAATAAGCTTTAATCTAAGCTAAGAAATAAGAAATTAAACACTAGAAATGTAGAAAAATATAAGGAAAGAAAGAAATCTGCAAATCTTGGTTGAAAATGGTGTGGAAGGTGAAAGTGACTCTTCAAATTCTGCCTCTCCTTTTCTTTTCCTTTTCTGCTCCTTGTCTCCTCTTCTAAAATGGGAAAATGAGACTATTTATAGCATTTTTCTGACATGGAGCCCTAAAATGGTATGTTCTAGGAGGAATTATCTGAGGGAATCTTCTGCCAGCTCATTAATGAACTCTTTATGGGATCAGATAAGTGGATGCATAAGTTATGCATCCCTTATGCGATTTAGCAGTGATTCTAGTTCACTTATGCGAAACTGCATGACTTGGTGCATAGGCTATGCACAATTTCGTGAAGGTGCATAAGGGAGGCGAGAATGTGCATAAACTATGCAGTCTCCTTATGCACATTTCGGTTGGTTCTGGAACAGTGATTTTTCTCCTTATGCAGATCTGCATAGCTTATGCGACAAGTTATGCACAATTTGATCAATGCATGTTTCAGCTTGAAAACTTGTTTTTGACATCTTTGGCTGTAGAAGTCACTCCTCAATGGCAAAATTTCTCTTCAGTCCTTCAAAAACACCATTTTTCCTACAAAACAAAGTAAAAGATACAAATTATTCCAAAATCGACAATTATGGAAAACTAACTAATTAACTAATGAAATTAGCTAAAAATGACTAATAATCAAATAAAATGGCTATGAAATTAAACCCAAATGATTATGCAAAATGTATGCATCAAATACCCCTAAACTCAAGCTTTTGCTTATCCTCAAGTAAACTTTAAAATGTAATGCAAAATTTTTAGGGGTGCCTTATCCAAAGAGCTATGAAAATTACCTATTAAAGTAACTAAACACACCTTTAGCCATACCAACAATCCATATACCCATCCTTCAAAATGCAAAGAATCTAATGCTTATCCAAGCTTTCACCGCTTAGCCATCAAGTCAATTATCATTCAAAATCCCCAAACCAACCAATCAAAAGAGAGAGTCATGCTCAAAAGGAATTCTAGAACAATCAATAGTCAAAGTGTCTCTATATAGAATGATGGAATTAAATGAATGAATGGATAATTTTCCAATCCCATAGGCAATTTCCCTACTCCTATCTCCACTAATGTAGCAAATACTATCAAGAGATCAAAGGTCTTTTTAGGGATGTAATGGGGCCATGGGGTTCAAAAATGAGGCTAAGAAGAAAAATGGGTAAAAAGGATTCAAAGCATGAGAATATTTTCAATCTTGACAACATAAGGTACATTTCTTATTTTATTATACTTTTTTTTTCTTTTTTCTTTTTCTCTCTTTTTTTATATATATATATATGGAGGAGAGAAATACATAATGAGAATTGTCAAGTGCAAGCATAGTTTACAAAACACATAGAAATGGAGGGACATTTGATTCTTTAAACTTGTATTTTGCATTTTCTTTTGATGATTATCCCTAAAATTTGCCACCCCCAAACTCATTTCTATTAATACTTTGGGTGGATTTCTTTCATTTTGAATGACAATGGTGAAAAGCACATATACTAGCACTTTTACAAGGTGACAAGCATTTCTTCTCCCTTTTATTGCATTTTTTTCCTTTTTTTTATTTTTATTTTTATTATTATTATTATTATTTTTTTTAGAAAGTGTACCTAATATTCAATATTATTCTCATGAAAAGGGTTGGAGTGTTTGGTTCATTGGCTAGGTAGCAATAAGAATTTCAAGAAAAATTAGGGATAAAAAGGCTCAAAGGGGTTTTCAAAGGTCAATTTTAATTAGGAAAAAGGGCCAAAGGTTTAAAATGAGAAGGTTTAAATCAAAGAATGCCTAATCATCTCTCTTTTCAAGTACAAGCTGGTATTTCGCCTTGAAAGGTTTAGAAAATTTGTTCTAGGATTGGTGAGACATCATTTGACTACCTTATATCCAATAACTCCCTCTAAACACTTCCTTCTCCAAATGACTAGTTGGGTGGCTTTTTGGCTAAGAAGATATAGGCAAGGGATAACACTTCAAAACTTTGCAGCTCTTAGGAAACTTTCAATCCACAAACCCAACTAAAGGTAAGTCAAATCACTCTCATAGGCAACTTTTCAATACTCAAGGGATTTGGCAAAAGAATTTAATGCATGATGCATGATTCCTAAAATGAGTGATGTATTAACTAAATGGAGGAAGTCTATTTGCATGTTTGTGTGCAATGTGATGTATAATGTGTATGTAAATGTGTAATGTGTGTGTATGTGTGGATGTATATGTAAAATATTTACAATATATGTAAATGGAATGGGATGAGATGCTCCTATACTCAAAATGTGAAAAAAATAAAGCCAAAAATCAAAATGTGCACCCCCAAACTCAAAATTGGACATTGTCCTCAATGTCTCAAGTAGTAGATAACCAAAACTCAAAGCAAATAATATTGACCAGGAATTGTAAAAATTAAGAACAAAAAGAAAGAGTTACCTGGTATGGGGCAGAGGAGAATTCAAGATATAAAGGGATCATAAGAAGTCGCATGTGTTATGCAGAGTTAAGTCTTGTCAGAACATGTGCATAAGTAGGGTGCATAAGCCGCAAGTGCTCGCATGAGTGGCAATATGGGTTGCATAGGCTATGCAGACATTTACATAAGGAATACTGACTGTGCGATTATGCATAAGCTTTGCATGATGATTAGCAAGGGAAATGTACAACCAAAGAAGAGAAGCATTGAAATATATACAGAGTATGGGCAAATATGTACAGAAGGGCAATAAGTGCAATGAAAATCAAAGAAAACTAATGTAATAGCTATCCAATGAACCTTCAAGAAAAACAGAATTTAAAACAAACTAATTCAAAACAAACAAACATAATTCAAAATAAACTATAAATGTTTGAACATATTTACAAAGGAAAAGTCCTACAAGTTGGAACAAAAGTAAAACAAAAACTAATCTAGTTCTATTGTTTTGCCCTTGTCAAAGGATGTTGCTATAAGTGGTGGTGCGTCTTTGCTGTCTATATGATGGTGCTGGAGGAGGTGATGGAGGTGGAGGTGGCATTCCCAGAAAGATCATGAGTTGCTTCACCATCTCCTTCAATTCTTTCTGCTTGTCCCTGGTTTCCATGACAAGGTCAAATAGTTGATCATGACGATCCTTGAGTGTATCAAGACCAGTGTCAAGCTTCCTATCCATAAAATATATGTCATCACTAAGCCTTTCAAGATAGGTGAATAAGCCTTTAGTGTTGAATGCAGGAGGGGCTGTGGATGAGAAAGGTTTAGCTGTAGGAGGTATGGGCGAGAGGTCTTTGGGGTGTCTGTGCAGCCGAGGGGTGGGGTAGGTTCAGTGGAGTGCTGTGGGGCTGATGGGAAAGGTTGGGCTTCTGGTTGTGCAGTGGGTTCAGTTTCTGCTGCTGGTTGTGCAATGTCAGAATGTGGCAAACTGAACCCTGTTTTGGTTAAGTATGCAGCATCAAAATATAAAGTGTCCACAAGTGCTGGTATTGGGTGCTCTTCAGGATTAAAACCAAAATGCTTAGCTCTAACTGTTATGAGCCCACCCAGGACAATGTCACCTATGGATTTAGTGGCAATATGCAACACATGCTCACAAAAGAAATAACCAGGAGAAACCTTGACCTTGTGAAATGCACACCATAACATAAATAATTCAGATTTCCCCACGACACGTAACTAGTCCCTCTGCCCAATATGGTGCTAGCAATCAGCCTATGAATAAACCTAAGTGCAGGGTCAAGTATTTTGGAGGTTTTTGATCTTCCAGCAGAGAAAGTTTGGGGTTGGTTTGTGATAATTCTCCAAAATTGGGCAGCATTCCAAATACCCTTGTTTGCTACCTCTACTCCAGTATGTGGCACTCGAAATAACCCATCAATTGCAAAACCAAAAATGCTATGAAATTGGTCCAATGACAGCTCTCTATTTTGCCCCAAACATCTAAATTTCATAATTGGCTTATGGTCTACATCATGCAATTTGAGGGTAGCAGAGAATGAAGAAATAAACTCCAAAACTAGAGTTGGATAAACTATCTCCTGCTTATGCACAAATTCCATCCAACCCATAGCATCAAGATATGTAACTACATTGTCAAATAAACCAAGAGATTATAGAGAATCGGCAGATATATACCTAGTGGGTTGTACCTTCCTATCCTTGAGTCTCTTAAAAGCTTCTTTTTGAATTGTATCAGGAAGAGGCCAAGGTAGCTTTGATACCTGTGAAGCTACTGAAATTGTCTTTTTGCTGGAAGAGGGTGTGGAGGCTAGAGTTTTTGGCTTTTTGGGTGGTGGTTCCGACAATGGGGTGGGTGGTTCTTTGCGTTTGGATAGAGGAGGGGCAGAGGACATGGGTCGCACAGATTTCGACCGGATTTTTCATTTGTACGTGGTTGTGGGAGGTGGTGGGGGTGTTCCTTGTGGAGGGGAATTAGGGTTAGGATGTATTGTTGACAATGGTGAAACCTGGAGAGGGGAAGCTGGACGGGAATGGGGAGGCGACTCCATGGTTCTTGATAGTGAAGATGGAGGAGGTGAGGGCGGAAATGAGAATGCAGGGAGAAGTTAGGGTTTATCCAACGAGAATGCGAGTGGAGAAAAAGGGTATGCCGGAATTGAGGTCGTGGGGGAAAAGGGGTGAGCAGGGATATCGGGAGGTGGAGGAGGGAAGAGAGAATTGCCGAAAAGAAATTTGATTTGAATCAGGTTTGTGTAGAAACTGCATAAGTGAAAAGTGATATATGCATAACCTGTGCACTCTTTTATACATGTTTCAAAATGATTTGAACTTCAGAGAAATAGCTCATGCACAAGTGCATAAGTCATGCACTGTCCTTATGCACATTTCGGCAAGTTTTGAAATCTTGGGTTGGTGGTCATGCAGTTGTGCATAAGTCATGCACTCTCCTTATGCACATTTCGGTGGGTTTTGGTGTTTGGAAAATGTGGTTATGCAGAAGTGCATAAGTCATGCACTCTGCTTATGCATGTTTCGGTGGGTTCTGATTGTTATGGAAGGTGGTTATGCAGAAGTGCATAGGTCATGCACTCTGCTCATGCAGGTCTCGATAGATTTTGGTGTTTGGGGTTGGTGGTCATGCAGTTGTGCATAAGCTATGCACTCTACTTATGCACTCTTCGGTGGGTTTTGAGATTCAGAGTGTGAGGTCATGCAGAAGTGCATAAGCTATGCACCCTCCTTATGCACCCCTCGGCAACTTTGACTTTTTGGAGTTTCTGGTTATGCAGAAATGCATAAGTTATGCACTCTGCTTATGCACCCCTCAGCAAGTTTGGAGATTTGGAGTTTCTGGTCATGCGGAAGTGCATAAGTTATGCACCCTCCTTATGCAGACTTCGGCAGAGAGAGAAAATGCAGAATTTGAAGTTATGCAAATGTGCATAAGTCATGCACTCTGCTTATGCAAGTTTCTAAAGATATGAATTTTGACAGAATTAGGCTATGCAGAGTTGCATAAGCTATGCACTCTTCTCATGCACTTTGCAATATGAATGAAAATGGCAAGAATTGTGGTTATGCAGGATTGCATAAGCTATGCAGTTGCTTATGCACAATTCAACAAGATTAAGATTGCAATGGAACATGGTTTGCAAGTGTGAAAAAATACTCTAAAATGAAGAAATGTAATTCTATAAAGCATAAACCATGAGAAATTTTCATCAAAAACACATCAATATATACAAGGTTCATCAAAAATGCATCACACAAGCATGTAGAAATGGATCCTACATAAAAGACCTTTGAGAACCATGCCATTTTGACTTCAATTTCTGCAAATCAACATTTAGCACATTAAAACTCAATAAAATCTGCATAAAGTTGCATTTATCTGCAAATGATGATCTCCCCAAGTCATGCCAAGAAAAAAGCAATATTGTCCACCTTGAATTCCACAACCCAAATAATTTCATAACTGCAAAAATGGCTCACTTACCACCATATTAACATTAAAAGCACATTTACTTAAAAGTCACACACCCAACCTCACCAAAAACACAAGCCATTTGCTGCAGACACCCTTTTTGCTGCAGATTCCAATTTTTTTTTTTTTTTTTTGCTCTGCATAAACCAGATAGCAGCCCAAGGACAGAATCTATCTGCTGCAGACTTTTCCTTACTGCAGATTTCACTTTTCCTCTGCATAAACCAGATAGCAGCTCTTGCACAGGTTATGCATCAAATATCAATCAAATTTTGGGAGAGTTTGAAAGACAAAATTTTCAAGTTAAGAATCACTCCCCAGCAGTTCACCAACCTTTCTCCATTGAAATACATCTACAAGGGACAAAATTTAACAATGTCAAAAATTGAATTTGGGGAGATTTAAGATAAAAACAAAATCAATAAAAATGAAAGTAAATCAGCAAAAGCAAAATAAAAGGACTTGGGATGCCACCCAAGAGGGCTAATTTATAGTCCTTAGTTGGACTTTTCATGAATTTCACTCAAAAGAGGTGAGGGATTGGAGAGATTGTAACAGCTTGCTCCTATTATTGGGTCTCCAGTTATGTAATGTTTCAATCTATGCCCATTGACCTTAAAATTCCCAGATTTTTCACTCCAAATTTCAATTGCTCCATAAGGGAAAACCTTAGAAACTCTATATGGACCAGTCCACCTTGACTTAAGTTTTCCAGGGAACAATTTCAATCTTGAGTTGAACAACAAAACTAAATCACCTTCTTTGAATTCCTTTTTCCTAAGATGCTTATCATGCCAAACTTTAGTTCTTTCTTTGTAAATACGGGCACTTTCATAAGCATCCATCCTCAGTTCCTCAAGCTCATTAAGTTGCAATAGTCTCTTTTCACCAACTTGCTTAAGATCAAAATTCAAGATTTGAATGGCCCAATATGCTCTATGTTCTAGCTCCACAGGTAAATGACAAGACTTACCATACACCAACCTAAAGGGAGTAGTTCCTATAGGGGTTTTGTAGGCAGTCCTATATGCCCATAAAGCATCATCTAGTTTGATAGACCAATCTTTCCGAGAATTGTTCACTGTTTTCTCCAAAATATGCTTGAGCTCTCTATTAGAAATTTCAACTTGTCCTGAAGTTTGAGGGTGGTATGGGGTAGCTATCTTGTGCACTACACCATACTTCCTCATTTAGCTCTCAAATTGCAAAAATGTGAACCCCCATCACTAATTACAGCCCTAGGAGCTCTAAATCTGCTCAAGACAAATTTCTTTAAGAATTTCACTACCACTCTAGCATCATTAGTTGGAGTTGCAATAGCTTCCACCCACTTTGACACATAGTCAACCCCAACTAAGATGTATCTATTACCATATGAAGGAGGGAATGGCCCCATAAAATCTATTCCCCAAACATCAAATAATTCCACTTCAAGAATATTATTTAGGGGCATTTGATCTCTTTTTGACAAATTTCCACTCCTTTGACATTTATCACAATCCAACACAAATTTCCTCACATCCTTAAAAAGATTTGGCTAAAAGAAACCAGCTTGCAAAATTTTACTAGTTGTTTTAGAGATTCCAAAATGTCCTCCATAATCAGAAGCATGGCAATGATGCATAATACTCTGTATCTCCTCTTCAGGAATATATCTTCTAATTAGACCATCACAGTATCTCCTAAAGAGTAAAGGATCATCCCATCTATAAAATTTCACCTCATGTAAAAACTTTTTCTTTTGCTGCCATGTCATACCTAGAGGTAAAACTCCACAAGATAGATAATTCACAAAGTCTGCATACCAAGGTAGTTTAGCAATAAGAGAGAAAAGTTGTTCATCCAAGAAAAACTCATCAATAGGGATTTCATCCAATTCTTCATCATCCAACTTCAGCCTACTAAGATTATCAGCAACTACATTTTCAGCTCCCTTCTTATCTCTAATCTCCAAGTCAAACTCTTGTAGCATCAGAATCCACCTAATGAGCCTAGGTTTAGCCTCCTTTTTACGGAGCAAATACCTGATGGCTGCATGATCTGAAAATATAACCACCTTTGAGTCAATAATGTAAGGTCTGAATTTTTCCAATGCAAAGACAATTGCTAAAAATTCCTTTTCAGTTGTTGCATAATTTGTTTGAGCCTGATCCAGTGTTCTACGAGCATAATAAATAGCATAAGCCCTTTTGTCCTTTCTTTGACCAAGAACAGCCCCAATTGCATAGTTGCTAGCATCACACATAATTTCAAAAGGTAGGCTCCAATCAGGTGGTTGCATGATCGGTGCAGTGATAAGAGCTTGCTTCAACCTGCAAAAGGCATCCAAACACTCTTGGTCAAATACAAATGGTGTGTCATTACTTAACAAATTAGACAAAGGTTTGGCTATTTTAGAAAAATCCTTGATAAAGCGTCAGAGAACCCGGCATGTCCTAGGAAACTTAATTCCTTTGACATTGGTAGGAGGAGCCATCTTCTCTATCACTTCAACCTTGGCTTTATCAACCTCTATTCCTCTGTTAGACACCAAATGTCCAAGCACTATCCCTTCTGAACCATGAAATGACACTTTTCCCGCTTTAACACAAGGTCAGATTCGCATATCACGCAAAACTTTAAAAAGGTTAGCCAAGCATATGTCAAATGAAGATCCATAAACAGAAAAATCGTCCATAAAAACCTCCATTATGTCTTTAATGAAATCTGAGAAGATTGCCATCATGCACCTTTGAAAAGTGGCTGGTGCATTACACAACCCAAATGGCATCCTCCTATAAGCAAAGGTTCCATATGGACAAGTAAAAGTGGTTTTCTCTTGATCATTTGGATGGATAGGGATTTGAAAAAAACCTGAATATCCATCTAAATAGCAAAAATAAGAATGCCTAGCCAGTCTTTCCAACATCTGATCAATGAAGGGAAGTGGAAAATGATCTTTTCTAGTGGCAACATTTAGTTTTCTGTAATCTATGCACATTCGCCAACTAGTCACTGTTCTGGTGGGAATTAATTCATTATTTTCATTTTTGACCACTGTCATTCCACCCTTTTTTGGAACAACATGTACTGGGCTCACCCAAGTACTGTCTGAGATGGGATATATTATCCCTGCATCAAGCAACTTCAAAATTTCCTTTTTAACAACTTCTTTCATAATTGGGTTCAACCTCCTTTGATGTTCAATAGATGGCTTACAATTTTCTTCCAAAATGATTCTATGCATGCAAAAGTGTGGGCTTATTCCCTTAATGTCATCTATGGTGTATCCTAAGACTGTCCTAAATTGTCTCAACACTCTTAACAGCTTATCAGCCTCTAAGGTACTCAAGTTTGCATTTACAATTACTGGATAAGTGTTATTAGTGCCAAGAAATTCATACCTGAGCTGGGAAGGAAGTTGCTTAAGTTCTACCTTAGGTGCATCTTCTTCCTTGAATGATGATTGCTTAAATTCGACTTTTTCCTTTTGTGTGAGTTGAAAAACTGGAGCATAAATGAATGGTGGACTTCCCTCTAAGTGTTGAGCATATGCAGCCACATGAGGGTTGTCATAGTCTATGCCTCCTCCATGAACCAAGCAATTTTCAAGTGGATCTTCTGGATATTTCTTTCTGAAGTGTTCTTCAACCAGCTCATCAATAATATCAACTCTCAAGCAAGTATCAGCTTCAGAATGATGCTTCTTCATAGTGTTATTAATATTGAAAACCAATTGCTCTTCACCAACTCTAAGTGTCAATTTTTCTCCTTTCACGTCAATCAAAGCACTAGCTGTAGCCAGGAAAGGCCTTCCCAAGATAATTGGAATATTAAAATCTTCCTCCATGTCCAAGATGACAAAGTCAACAGGTATATAGAACTTTCCAACCTTCAGAGGCACATTCTCCAAAATCCCTTCAGGATACTTGATTGATCTGTCAACTAACTGAAGAGAAATGTGGGTTGGCTTTAGATCTCCCATATTGAGCTTCTCATAAATTGAGAGGGGCATGAGGCTAACACTAGCCCCTAAATCACATAAGGCTTTTGTAGAACATGATTCCCCAATGTGGCATGGAATTGAAAAACTCCCTGGATCCTTGAGCTTTGGAGGAAGTTTCCTTTGGAGGATAGTACTACATTCTTCTGTTAAGGCTACAGTTTCATCATCTTCAAGTTTCCTCTTGTTTGAGAGAATTTCTTTCAAGAATTTTGCATAAGAGGGCATTTGTGAAAGAGCATCAACAAATGGCACATTTATGTAAAGTTTCTTCAAAACCTCTAAGAACTTTCCAAATTGCTTATCAAGCTTGGTTTTTTGAAATCTTTGTGGAAAGGGAAGTTGTGGCTTGTAGGGCTCAGGAGGTATATACTTCTCTTCCTTCTCTTCAATTTTCTCTTTACATTTTTCTGCACTCTCTTGTTTTTCACTCTCATCAGTTTCTTTCTCATTTTCTCTCTTCTCACTATTTTCACTCTTCTCATCATTTACAACTTTCCCACTTCTTAAAGTAATAGCTTGACACTGCTCTCTTGGGTTTTCTGGTTGACTTGGAAGCTTACCAAAAGACTTGGCACTTGAGGAAGATGCTTGTTGTGCAATCTGATTTTCCAGCATTCTGTTATGTGTCTGCATCTGTTCTAGCCTTGCTTTCATTTCTCTCATCTCCTCATCATGCTTATTTTGGTTAGCAAGAATCTGTTGCAATAAAGCTTCAGTGGTGGAATTTTGTTCTTGCTGTTTTGGTGGAGGATTCATATTTTTCTGCTGAAA
This sequence comes from Hevea brasiliensis, assembly GCF_030052815.1. Taxonomy (NCBI): domain Eukaryota; kingdom Viridiplantae; phylum Streptophyta; class Magnoliopsida; order Malpighiales; family Euphorbiaceae; genus Hevea; species Hevea brasiliensis. The sequence goes on from NC_079503.1 coordinate 93,602,086, forward strand.
ATTAGGCAATGGTTGCCTATTTTGCTGATATGGAACTCCTTGTTGCTGTTGTGGTTGAAAATTCTGATTTGGAACTTAACTTTGCTGATTTCCCCATGAAAAGTTAGGATGATTCCTCCAATTTGGATTATAAGTTTGAGAATAAGAATTCCCCATATGTTTGTTTCCATAATTACCAACATATGCTGCTTGTTCTCCATAATCTACTCCACAGCTGGTGGTTCCCTCTGCACAAGCCACTTGTTGTGAACTTCCAGCTGATGATGTTGAACTAACCAACATACTCAAGTCTTCCATCTTCTTAGCCAAAACATTAATAAGTGCATCAAACTTTGCATTAATCATATATATTGAATGGATCAAGATCATACATTCCAGCAGCTTGCCTTTTTTGAGTTGGAGCTGGTCCTCTTGGACTACTCCAAAGATGAGTATTCTTTGCAATTTTCTCCAATAGCTCATAAGCTTCATCTTCATGCTTCATAATAAATTCTCCTCCTGTTTGAGCATCAATAATCCCTCTGATTGCAGGAGTGACATTCGTGTAAAAATTCTGGTTTATCATCCATTTCGGAATGGCATGATGTGGGCATAATCTCTCTAATTCCTTTCATCTCATCCATGACTCATAGAGAGTTTCATCTTCTCTTGGTCTGAAAGCTGTCATTTGATTCCTTAATTCTTGAGTTTTTCCAGGTGGAAAATATTGTGCAAGAAATGCATTTGTGAGTTGCTCCCAATTTGTAATGGAGTTGTGAGGTAAAGAATCAAGCCAATCCAATGCTCTATCTTTCAAAGAGAATGGGAATAACTTCAATCTTGCTGCATCATCAGATACTCCAGGTTGTTTTTGCATGTCACAGATCATAGCAAACTTCTTCAGATGTGTGTGTGGATTTTCAGAAGGATGTCCTCCAAATTGAGAATTTTGAATCATTTGAAGAACTCCAAAATCCATCTTGTAACTATTTGCATCAATTCTTGGTCTTGCTATGCTCTCTCTCAAGTCATCAAAACGAGGAAAAGCATGATCCATCATACTTCCCCTAGGCACATTAGCATTAACAACTTCTTCACCTTGGGCTGCATTTTGATTGTTTTGATCATTTCCAGCATTAACACCAATTCTCATTCTTTCATCAGTCATGTCTGCTTCAATTTCAGTTTCTCTCAAAACTTCTTTTCTTTTTTTGGTTTCTTTCTTGTTTGCTTTACAAAATTTCTCAATTTCAGGATTGAACAATAAGGATGTGTCACTTGTGCTACTAGCTCTTCTCATAAAAGATTAAAAGTACCTGAAAAAGAACAAACAAACACAAAATGAAAATATAACAAAATAAAACTAAAAACAACTAAAATAATCAAGAATTCAATATTAAACAAACAACTCCCCGGCAACGGCGCCAAAAACTTGGTGTGGCCCTACCGCAAGTGCACGGGTCGTACAAGTAGTATAGAAAAGATATCGTTCCCACGAGGAGTTGTGTTAATGATTGAATTTTTGATATAAAAAGTTGAGTAAATTGAAATATTTTTGAAATTAAAGTAATGAATTGATGGGTATTGAGAATGTGAAATCTATGTATGCAAAATTAATAATCTATTCAACAATGTATTAATTAAACTGAAATTGCATCAAATTGAAATAAGCAAGTTCAAATATGGCAATATTCAAAATGGCAAGTAATTAAATTCGATTAGAAATTAACAATGGTAAAAAGGAGATTCCGGAGTTCGGGATTTTATATCCGAGCTATTTTGGGATTTTTAATTGGTTATCCAATCTTGTGAAACTTATGGGTTTTAAGGAGATTAATTCTTAAATCCTTTGAATTCCCTTTCGAGTGAGACAAAAAGTGCCTTAATCAATCTAATCCTACTTTCGTGGACTTAGAATTAATTAAGACCCATTAAGTTCTTTAATTAATCTGTGAATCCTCTTAATCCTTAGCCTATTTCTAGGTCTAAGTTAATTAAGTTCGATTTCTTGATTATCTATCACAAGGTCTTCTCCTTTCGGTGCTTCAACCATGGATTAAGAACATTACTTAATGGGATCCTACACTAAGCATGTCATTAAGCACACAAGAAATGAATAAAACTCATTAAGACCACAAAATATGGATTACCCAATCAAAATCCATAAAATATCTCAAATATTACAACCCTTACTCCAGAATCAAAGGTAAACTACTCACTATCCATAATGTTTACAAGAAAATCTGAGTTTATATGAAAATAAGCTTTAATCTAAGCTAAGAAATAAGAAATTAAACACTAGAAATGTAGAAAAATATAAGGAAAGAAAGAAATCTGCAAATCTTAGTTGAAAATGGTGTGGAAGGTGAAAGTGACTCTTTAAATTCTGCCTCTCCTCTTCCTTTCCTTTTCTGCTACTTGTCTCCTCTTCTAAAATGGGAAAATGAGACTATTTATAGCATTTTTCTGACATGGAGCCCTAAAATGGTATGTTCTAGGAGAAATTATCTGAGGGAATCTTCTGCCAGCTCATTAATGAACTCTTTATGGGACTGCATAAGTGGACTGCATAAGTTATGCACGATCCCTTATGCGCTTTAACGATTCTCGGTTCACTTATGCGAAACTGCATGACTTGGTGCATAGGCTATGCACAATTTCGTGAAGGTGCATAAGGGAGGCGAGAATGTGCATAAGCTATGCAGTCTCCTTATGCACATTTCGGTTGGTTCTGGAACAGTGATTTTTCTCCTTATGCAGATCTGCATAGCTTATGCGGCAAGTTATGCACAATTTGATCAATGCATGTTTCAGCTTGAAAACTTGTTTTTGACATCTTTGGCTGTAGAAGTCACTCCTCAATGGCAAAATTTCTCTTCAGTCCTTCAAAAACACTATTTTTCCTACAAAACAAAGTAAAATATACAAATTATTCCAAAATCGACAATTATGGAAAACTAACTAATTAACTAATGAAATTAGCTAAAAGTGACTAATAATCAAATAAAATGACTGTGAAACTAAACCTAAATGATTATGCAAAATGTATGCATCAATAAGTTGATGGAGAATGATTAGAAAGAAAAACAAGACATTTTATTGCATTAAGAGGATTCTTGATGCCTGCAAATAAGAATATTAGTTATGCCTAGTAGTTAGGAGAGCCAGAGAATCCCTAAAAACTCAATCCTTAGAACTATATTATACTGTAGACGATGGCAGGGAAGAAGCTTTCTCTTTGAAATTCTAGCAATTATACGTTGCTTAAGCATTTTCATCAATTAGAGAGTATATATGTGTACAGAAAGGATTCACTCTAACCTCCAGTGGTATCAAAAGAACAAATTTTGCTAATCTCGCGTGAATATTTGATTTCAAGTATGAGGTTTTGGAATCTTACACGCAAACCCATAAACCAGGATCTTTGTTCCATAAAAAAAAAAAAATAGAAATATCTTTTATATTTCTTGGAGAGAATCTATGATGTTTTCCTAAACCATCTATAAAAATTTAAGCTCAGAACCAAGTACTGCAACATGGGTCAATTAAGCATCGTTGATTAATCCAATCTGTGAAGAATCAAGAGAAGGGATTTGACAATGGTGTCAGATGCCTCTGCATATATCCATCCATCTACTCAATGTCCGATTGATGGAACTCATTTCGAAAACTGTTCAAGGGAAGATACATCATGGAACTATCAATTATAACATTCTCGGATTGCTTGGATTCTGCTAAAAAGGGACTTTTAAAGCATGATCACGCATTGGCTCTGTGGCTAGAGCTTGCTTTTTGGGACTGAAACATGGTGCTAATGGCAAGCGTGAATAGATAGTAGGCAGATTGTCCACTCTGCTGTTAAGCCCCAAAACAAATAACATTTTGTTCATATATTCTTTTTTTTTTTTTGGTAAAATTAAAATGAACGAAAATTATTTTTTAAAATACAAATAACTAAAAAATTAAAATGAAAAGGGCGTTGAAATATTGAAGGAAGGATGGATAAAGTCCCACTTTAACAAGGAAAAAAAAAATATAAAGGGCATATAAAATGTGGCAAAATAAATTAAAATGGTTTAGGCCACTTTAGTGATAAAAGTGCAGTTTTAAGCCCAGTTCAGCCCAGGAGCTTGAGCCTATGAATTCCCCAAAGTGGCTTAGTTCATTTTACTGATGGAAAACCCATTTTCAAGTCCAATTATCAATATATGACCTCCCAGTTAAGACGGTATTGGAAAGTTGATCGTTATGAGTTGTGTTACGCAAAGTGATTTAACCAAACCGAAATCAAAGACTCCAAAATCAGCGTGTGGAGATGAATGAGGCTACCGCAAATTCGACAGAATAAATATACAACGACAACAATTTTCCACCACTAAGCATCTAAAGCAAGAGGGTCTCCCCTAGTAAGGCCACACTTGTTTTAATACAATCTCTGCAGAGCCCATCACATGGACAGCAAACATCTTCCTCATAAAATACATCAGAACAGATCATTTTTCCTGATCCAAACAAGCAGTGGCCTCAAGTAGAACAGCAAAGATTACGCTTCAGTTTGATAGCTAATCTCGCAGGTAAGTCCCACCTGGCCTGCAGTTAATCTCTCTCTTCAAAACAATCGAGTGGAACGCCAATATCATGTAAATGTAGTCTGGATTGAGACTGAGGATCAAGGTATCCAAAAGTCCAAACTTCCCAAGGTCAAGAGTGGTCACCAATATCAGAGGAATTGGTTGAGACGACAGGAGGCGGGTGTAGTTCATAGATTGCCTTGTTTCCTTCACTATAACTACCTATGCATATTGTGTCACCCCGACCATGCCAGGTGCCATATTGGACATTGTTCATCTCCAATGTTCTGGACTCCTGTTCCATATTAAATGAATACTAATAATCAGGTTTCAGATAGGTGGAGTGTTTGGATATGCTTAATTAGAATCCCACATATAATATCTATAGGATTTGGAAGGAAAAAAAAATACCTGGGATAACGCACAGCAGGAGCAGAAAATATGGTATATGCAATCATCCAAGGAACTATAACTACCCTGAAAATAAATTAACAAAAAAGGTTTCCTTATTAGTTTAACTACTGCATATATTTGCCAGAGAGAAAAAGAAACTCAGGACACTGGACAGGCTTAATCACAATAATCAAGAGCACTGGAAAATGCACAAATAGAAAAGCCAATATGCCACCCCACCAAAGAAAAAGGTAGAGAAAAGGAAAGAAAGAGAAAGGCAGAGAAAAGGAAAGAAACAAAATTCTCCAATAATCTCTCTGCGATTAAAATCAAACTTAATCAGTTCCTCTCTCTATTAGCATTTACTGCGATGTAGACAAGATGTTAGATTCTTGAGAGGTCATACTAAAATAGATTTGGTTCAGATACAAGCCATCCAAACAAAGCACAAAGGTTATTGAACAAAAAATAGATGTCAAAATGTCCTCCGATTAGGTATGACAGGATGCAAGAAAACTAGAAATAATAAGATAATGTGCTTCCATCTCAAAACTTAACTGGAGATAATTAGAACAAAATTAAATGCAAGCAGATCAGAAAAGCAAATTTAAGTTAAATTCTAAGTTTCCAACTCGAGTATAAATGACAGCAAAACAAAAGGAATTTGTGCAAAGAAAATGCAAGTAATATAAATAAAGCATTGTGAAAGACAGGAATGTAATTTCAAAACGTGAATCTTCACAAATCAGAAATACAACAATAAGATCAGTGAACAATCAAACACAATAAGACAGAAATGCTCACCCTGATATTAAATTTCTTTCTCATCTGTGTGCGGAAGAAACCCAAATACATTCCTATTGAAATGGTAAAAGCAACTGCCAAATACAGAAAGCAACGCCGCTTGGTGATTATGAAGGCAATGAAGTTGAGGAGCGCGCTAAGAGCAAGAATGTAATATACAGTTCCCTGCAAAATCACACTAAGAATTTCAAGGTTTCTCTTAAAAAAAATGCTCCAATTTGAAGTTGAAAGAGTCAGAGTGAGCAGGTTCCGACTTTACCAACCTCAATTAGTAAAACACATAACTTTAGTCAATATTTCCACAAACAATTATTTCAACATTAATGAATTGCACAAGTTACCCGAAGAAAACAAGAACCAAACCCAGCTCGTCTCATGTTCTTCCCAAATCTGTAGCATGGACAACTACAACACCAAACTAATTGTTAATCCCAAGCATGAAATTTTAATTTTTTATCGGCCACTGAACTTATACACTTTTCCAATTAGCAAACTTAGGCCATATTTAACTTAATTTGGAGGGGAACGAAATAGAAGAACAGTGGAGAGAGAGAGAGAGAGTACCAAAGGGATTCAATAGCGATGCGGCGGTCATCGAAGCAATTAAGGACTTCTCCTTCCCACATCCTAAAAACACCACCAAATTCCCCTCCAATAGCATCGTTAGCATCAAAATCTGCAGTTTCTAGTTTCCTCCATTTCCCTTGAGTCTGCAAAGCCACCGTCGAACACAACACATCAAAATCCAAGATTGTCATTCCCTCCATAAGCCTATCCTTCTCCTGCTCCTCCACATCCACCACAGCCATCTTTCCATCCACCACCTGACTCTCCAAATCCCCCATCTCAAAACTCAACTAGGGTTCCCTTTCACTTTCCCTGTGCGCCCTCTCCTTCTCGTGTACTGAAAAAAAAGCCCCTTCCATTTTATCAGAAGCAGAAATGTATCATTTTTATATTAAGGCTGGCTCTGTGCTTATCGGGTTCAGACGAGGGACAGTGATATGATACTCTCTCTCTCTCTCTCTCTCTGGGTTGGCCGGTGAATGTAGAAGCGGGACCCACAGAAACTCTTTGGATTGTTTGACGATACAGCTGTTGCCACGTTGGCCTAATATTTAGGAGATTTTTTTTTTTTTTTTACCGGTGTCCAAACCTAATCCGCCCTTTGCATGAAATTAAGACTCTGTTGAATAAACAATAAGGGAGGATGGAAAATAAAAGTAGGAATTTTTTTATTTTTTATATTTTTTTATATTTAAATAAATAAAATAAATAGAGAATAAAAAATAATAAAATAAGTTACTTTAATTTTTTAATTTTTTTAAATTAAAAAAATAAAACAAAATTTTCTTTTTATTTTTAAATAAGAAAAAATTATCTTACCAACTTTATTTTTTTTCTATTATTTTTCTTTCTCTCCCTTTTCATCTATCTAAATAAGGTGTAATGGTAGATTTGGTGACTCCTACATCAGGCGTAGGTTTATAAGCGTTATCAAAATTCTTTCTATGTTTGAATATGAGCATTAATACAATAAATTTTATATTTTTATATTTGCATGTGTTTTCGAAAGAAAAAATTGATGAATTTGGTGGCTGGCAGGCAATAACGTAAATGTCACACGAAGCTAACAAACTTCTACCTGTCTGCAACATAAACTAGTTTACTAATTAATATAACTCAATGTTACAACAAAAAAAAATCAATAAAATTGGATAATGTTTCGTGAATTTTATATTTATCTTTTATTTTGGCACCAGTTATTTTATTATGAATTGTGTTTTTCTTTTAATAAAAATAGTATGAGATAAATAATTCTAACTAAATAAGTTATCTTGATTAAGACTACTACTAATTTAATTATTGATGTTATATATATATATATATATGATTGATTGAATAGAAAAGAGGGAAGAAAGAATATGCAGGTTGCGTGAGGTTGAGATATATACATGTGATAAAGCTAGCATTAAAAAATTTTCAAATTGGTTTGACCGCTACTCCATTGATTTGTATTTGAACATTAACTTGGATTTAATCAAGCAATGAATTTTTTTTTTTCTTTTATTCAAAGCAAAATTAAGAATCAACTTGAGGGATAACTATAAGCCAAAGCAATAACACAGTGTGCTGTGACACTGACAAGGGTGCCGCTATATATTATTTTGTGATAAGTATCACATATAATTATTTAATTTTATAAATATTTATATAAAAATAATTAAATTTTATTTTTTTATAAAATTTATTAAATTTTAATTTAATTTTATAATAACCATTAAAATTAAAAGATTTTAGGTTGACTTATTGATTTATTAGTTGTTTTATACATAAAAACACTTTACCTTATTAATTTTTTTTTTATAAAAAGAAAAAAAATTTAAAATATATTCAGCTATCTTTTTTATTTTCAAATTCTTAACTAATAATAATTAATTAGATAATTTTATTTATAAAATAATTAATAAATTAATATATTAATTTAAAAATATTTAATATCAAATGATAATAATTTTTATAAAATTAAATTAAAATTTAATATTTTCACTTTATAGTTTTCTTAAATGTTTCAATGAGTATCCATGGCCGTCATCTTTGAACAGCAGGGGAAGGTGGGACCTGGGCCTGATGGCTTGCCGTAATGTAATGATGCATCATGCTCAGATAAGCTTCTTATTGCCAAAAAAGTACACTCTGTATGATTTAAGTTCTCAACAACCCCACATGCATAAGGCTATTCTGCATTTCACGTATTCAATCACCAAAAATCCTTACTGAGCTCAAGATATAAATAGGCTTGGTCCAGTTGGAAGACAGACAAAGAAAGAGATAGCCAGCCGAAACCCATGTGCTGTACCAATTTCCTGCTGCATTCAATAGAAATTTGATTTTATTACATTATATTATATTTCGGTCTATCAAAACACAAGCATACAGGCATCAACTGGCAGGAGATCATGTACAGTATTAACCTCTACACTATAATCAAGAAACCCATGTATTACAGTTGTATAAAGAAATTATGTATGCACATTAAATATCCGTACATTACATATCCATTATCAACTCGCATTACTGCGGCTACATTACAAGAAACAAAACTAATAACAAAGCAATTACAACTGCAATAAACTTTGAATGTTGATGGATGCTTAATTGAAACAGAGTCAGGACCTGGAGAACCATTCTATCTTCACAATAGCATCATGTTTAAACAATTAATCAGAAATTTTAAATCTTCATCGTGGCTGGTCTCACCAGTCCCAATCCTGAACCACTACCTAAATGTTTGAAGTCCGTTGCTAAAAGATTATCTCCATGACCAGCATAGCCTGTTCCACCCTTTTCCAAGTTCACCAAATTCCTTGCCTTACACACCTTGTTGCAAACAAGACAAACTTTATCCACAGCCATAAATTTGTCTGCGCACTTCTTGCAGAAGACATGCCCACATGAACTGAGTGCAACCAGTGAGAGTGTATTTGTAAGAGTAACCTTGCAGCTGGCACAGATATAGGTCTTATCAAGAGCACTGGATTTCTTTTCACTATTGTCTTCTGTGAGATAGATGGGGAAAAGGCTCTTCATCTTAAGCTTTTCCTTGCCTTCTGGACAGATTGTACTTGTGGAGGGGGCTTCCGTTTTAACAGGGGCTTCTGGTGTAGCAGAGGGCAGCCAAAATGCTTTCATTGTTCGAAGTGCCTCCTCTTCATAGGAAGTCACCTTCACACTGTTTGCCCCATGGAAACAATTCTTGTCTCTGCTCTGGTTTCTATCATTGTACTGTGGAACTGCGCCATGGTTTTGCTGATCAAAAGCATCCAGTTCTCTGGTTTTCTGCAACATTAACTTCTCTTCCTCCTCTTCCTTCTCTTGTTTCTTTTGTGATTCATGGGCAGCTAGCTTCCTGCCAGATAAGATAAAGCATACTTTTCGATGCAGCATGGACAATGTAAATGATAAATGGTGTGTGTCACACAATAACAGCTATCTTTAGATAAAAAATATATATATATATATAAATAATTAGATAAAAAAGAAAAAAAACACCCTATTTATTTATTTATACTAAGCAAATGTCCCAATATATCTATCTTATGAAATATAAAGCCTAGCTAATACATCAACATCCCTCATTAATAGGGCATTAAGAAGTGCACCACAAGGCCTATCTCAAGTGTGTAGTTTTGATTGTCATAATCTACCAGCCTTTGCGATGGCCGATTAGGAGGGTATCAGAAATAGCGATTTGTGGCTGAGAGGGTTTTGAGATAATGCACGTGCTAGGGCATTCTTTGGGATAAATACGACTACTTCCTTACTGCATCATGTTGCTACAACTGCTTCTCAGGAAGAAGGTATAGCAAGGGTATTTGTGACATTCTAATGAAGGGCATCCTGCAAGCTAGAGAAAAATCTGCTGTTCCTAATAAGGGAGGGTCCTTATTTATAGAACGGGTGAGCCAATATTTGTTAGACACATGTAAAGCTACTACAAGTGGGCTATCTTAATCACGGAAGTCTGTGTCAAAGGTCTAATCAGGTTATCCTTAGGATAATAATAACTCTGACACGTCTGGGCCAATAGTGACAGATGATAACCAGTCGGACTGGTGTAGTAAGCAGCTCATCCAACTATCCGACTGGTTTGTTTGAGGCAAGTGGGTGTGCTGACCTACTTATTGAAGAAATTCTGACTCAAACAAGTCGGCTAATAACACATACTATGCCTGGCTAATGCTAGGCCTCTAATCCTCGCTTCCTCGAGCAGTATGTAGGACAATTGACAAAGTGACAATTGTATAAAAGATTTCGGTTCCTACATTTATGTGTTTACCCGTTGCACCGAGTACTTTATTTTAGGGGTGTTCATTATGACTTGTCTTCTTAGTGTAAATGAATATTGTCAAATATGATCCCCAAGGGAATAAACTAATGGTTATCATCATTTTCTATCATGTGGGCTATACGACTATTTTCAATGTTGGGGTTGGTTATACGACCTCTTTAATTCAGGGCCAATAGCGAAATCGTGCCTAAGGTGTTTGTGTTATGGAATGAGTTTTAGGTTGATGCCATCGAGGAATATCTGACTCCTTTTTGGAGCATATACATTCTTACCAAAAACACATCGAACCATGCAATAGTGAATATACGACCTCTTTATAAGAATACTCATGTCCTTCTAAAGACTCGTCTACTTATACCATTTGGAGTCTTTGAAGGATATGACTCTGTTATGTGCATACAGAGTCCCTCATCAGAAGACTCATCTATTTATATTATATCACTCCTAATAGCTAATTGCATATCAGTTATTCCCAAACACATATAATCACCAACAAAAACTTAAGAAACAAGCCTTGGGGAAAGATAAACAATTTTTATTAACGTGAATTCAGATCACCATTCCAACGCCTGAGATACAAACTTCCATGGCTCCTCAAGAAATAATAATAGCATATTATTAAATCATAACCCCATAATTATGCCTACTAAAATTGAATACTACTGCACAAATCTAAATTATAATTAAATCATCACAAATTGAAATCAAAATCTACTTGGTTTAGCTCCTTTTTTCTGAGTTCAATCTCTAACAAAACAAAGACCTCCCTCAAACCAAGCCTACTGTGAGTGTTCGACATGGTGGAAATCAAATTCCTACTCAATTTACACTCTTAAATATTAACAAACAAAAAATTAAAAACACAACATTCCTTCAATGTGAATAAAATCAACTTACCTTTGGATGTCCTTCTTTTGGGCTAGAAGGCACTCGAGAATGCATTCCTTGCAAAAGACATGGCCTTTCTGGCAAGACATGGGATCAATAAACGGTTTCAAACAGAGACAGCAGGCATCAAAAGGCTTGATAGAGTCCTTACCAAGCCTCTCCCTCTGGGTTCCGTATCCTAGCTTTCGCTTCTCATCATACGTGAAGAAAGCTAAATCGTTATTGTTCTTCGAGTGTCTCTGAGGCATATTATTGTCTTTCTGATGAAAATAAACCCTAGACTATTTATACTTACGACCGGAATGGATTGGATATAACAGAAGCAGTTACGGGAATATGAACCCTAGAAATCCCAAGACCCAAATTGGATTGATTTGGGGTTTGTTTATTGATTTTAAATTCTCCTTAAAATCTCATTTTCAGCTACCTTTAAATTAGAAAAAAAATTAATTATACAATTTTTATATTTTATTACTTTTTATTAAATATAATTAATTGATAAAGAAGAAATCCAACGGTTTGAGTGTAAATAAATATATTTTTAATTTAATAATAATTATATAAAATTTTATAATAAGAAAAAATATATATATCCAGTATGGATAAATATTAAATAAAGTAAGCTGAAGGTGGTGTACGGACACATTTGTACGTGGCATCAGAAGGCGAAACTTGTCCCTTACACACGACACGAGAAATAGCACTTTGCACTCCCTCGTCTCCTCCTCCTCCGCTGTAAATACTTTCCTTTCCTTCCAAGTATTCCCTCAATCCAAACACAATATCCAAATCCACTCAAAGTTCAGTTTTTTTTTTTTTTGGTTTTTAATTTACTTGAAGCCATGACTTCGCCTTCCCCAAAGAAGGAAAGCCCAGCAGCTGAAGCAGTGGTAGTCCAACCATCGTCTCCACGATTCCCTGTTAGTACCCGGACATCTGGTGCCCAGCGGAGAATCGGCATCGCCGTCGATCTCAGCGATGAGAGCGCTTACGCCGTCAAATGGGCCGTCCAAAACTACCTCCGCCAGGGCGATGCCGTTATCCTCGTTCACGTCCGATCTACTAGTGTCCTCTACGGTGCGGACTGGGGCGCAATTGACCTTTCCGTAACCGACCATGATTTCGAGAACCAAAAGGAACAGTCCCAGAAAAAGCTCGAGGAAGATTTCGACCTTTTCACCTCCACTAAGGCCAACGACCTGGCCCAACCGCTCGTTGAGGCGCAGATTCCATTCAAGATTCATATAGTGAAGGACCATGACATGAAGGAGAGACTTTGCTTGGAGGTGGAAAGATTGGGGCTTTGCGCGGTGATTATGGGTAGCAGAGGATTTGGGGCTTCGAGAAAGAACACCAAAGGGAGGCTAGGTAGCGTGAGTGATTACTGCGTGCATCACTGTGTTTGTCCTGTGATTGTTGTGAGGTTCCCTGATGAGAAGGACGGTGCTGCTGAGGGGCCTGGTGGCTGTGTCAAGAAAGAAGAAAATGTTGGAAAAGTGCTGCCCCCTGTGGTGGACGAGGCGGAGCAGGAGTATCATGATGCTTCTGATAAACAAGCAGGTTTGAGTTTAGTATCCCTTTAAGGTGCATGCTTCAATTTATCAAAATTTAGTATGTTTTAAGCCTAAAGTGTTTGTGTGTTATAATCCTTACTTTCTGTCCCTTTAAAACCAAGTTAAGCAGTTTATGTCATTGTTTCTTTATCGTGTTTCCTACTTTCCTGTTAGTTCATTTATGATACTATTGATGCCGGCATTGTATGACCTGTTGATGGTGTAAATAACAATGACAAATGCATGACTTCATGAAGTTTCTTTTCCTTGTAGTTCTGGAGTCTCATTGTGCCAAAGCTCATCTCATTCTTCTGGTTATGATTTTGATAATGGATGTATGGCGTTTGGAACTTATATACAAAATATAAGTGGAATTCCATTTTAATATTTAACATGGGGTCTTTTTTGAACAATGAAACGCTCTTGTTGTCATTGAGTAACTCTTAATTTGAATATTTACATTTTTCTCATCACGAGTTTTGTGCAAATTGCCTTCTGTATATTTGCCATTTATTAATTCTTTTGTCCGTTTCAGCTACTTTGGCGTTAATATATTGATAAACGCTAAGAAAGATATTCCACGTCCTTTTTAATTGGTTTGTTTTAAGTATATCAATCATTTCAATGTTTTTATTGTTTCCATTGGACCAAGGTGTTTGATTTCATATGTTATACAACTTAAACGATGTGTTTCTTGTAGTAATGTTTAGGATGGGCATAGTCTAAAAGGGGAATTTATATACAAAATATAAGTGGAATTCCATTTTAATATTTAACCTGAGATCTTTTTTGAACAGTGAACTGCTCTTTATGTCATTGAGTAACTCTTAATTTGAATGTTAACATTTCTCTCATCACGAGTTTTGTACAAATTACCTTTTGTACATTTGCCATTTAGTAATTTTAATTTATCCGTTTCAGCTACTTTGGCATTAATACATTGATAAACGCTGGGAAAGAAGAAGAAAACCGCATAAAAAATAAAAATAAAAATAAATAAATAAAGAAGAAGAAGAAGAAAAAGAAGACAACCCCATATTCTGCATCCTTTTTAATTGCTTTGTTTGAAGTATATCAATCCTTTGAATGTTTTTATTGTTTCCATTGGACCAAGGTGTTTGATTTCATGTGTTATATAACTTGACTGATGTGTTTCTTGTATTCATTTTTAAGATGGGCATAGTCTAAAGGGGAGTTTAGGGTTTAGGGGGGTTTCTGATTGTTAATAGTACACTATTAGTGTTAGTGATGCAACTAGTGTTGTTACTGTTTGAAGAAGAGAGGATAAAATACGTTAGAAAGTGTAAACCGTGATATGGCTTCATGGTGACTATTCAATTTACTCCAATAATATGTCCAAACAAAAAAAAAAAAAATCAAAGAACAAACTTGGGGATCATTAAGAAGTTTCAAACTGGAGCTAAGTCACACTCTGCTAAAGGCTTTGCTCTGCTTTTCCTTTGGTCTCTAACTTTCATTGTCAAGGGCACAGCCCTAACTTCAAGCCTTAAGATCCCAACTCTGTTTTATCACTTCAGCTTTAGTCTCTAGGCACCAATCCAACTCTTATGTTGTTAACTATTGAGTTTGGACTTTGGAGACTTTTTCAAGGGTTGATTAAAATGTGGAAATTTTGAGGTTCTAGTCGATCTATCAACACAAGTTTTCAATCTTAACTTTACCTGTTAAATTTCGTAGAATTCAAATTTGCCAGTGCTAGTTTTTGATCCATAAATATTTGCTACTCTATAGTGACACTTTGTAAATGCTTGGGATCCTGTTGTCACCAAGTAAAGGCCCCTACCACCATTCTCGCGTCTGAAAAGCTACTATTCATTGGTATTCCTTAATTCAACCCAACTCAACTCAATTAAGCTATTATCCCAAAAATTTGGGGTCGGCTATATGGATTCTCTTTCTCCATTCTAAACGATTTTGGGTTAAATTCTCGGAAATGTGCAATGTTTCTATATCACGTTGTACTACTCTCCTCCAAGTCAATTTAGGTCTACCCCTTCTTTTAATGGATTTAATTTTTTCAGTTGTTTGGAGTTGTTCCCTACAAACACAAGGGTAATTGATTAGGTTCGCTATTGAATCTCTACTAAGGACAGAGTGAAGGGTGAAAGATGTCTTCTAATTTGTATGATAATTTATAATGTCCATGGCATGCGCGCGTGTGTAAATAGCAGAAATTAATGCCTTGTGCTTAGAAGGAAACACTTCTCCTGCTGCTCAGACCATGAATTCCATACCTTGATGAAGTTGGTCCATGAGAGTCTCATATGTAGTTTATTTAGAGTGAAGTTTAAATTTCTGTGATCTGCTTGGTGTTGGATGGCTTTTACAGTCAATGCCTTAGTGGCATGAAACAGACTCTGGTACTTACATTCTCCTGCTTTCTGATATCCTTAATATTCTGTCTTAAATTGTTTAAGCAGCTGAAGAAGTTTGTATTTGCAACTCAATGTCATGTTTCATGCAGATGCAAAGATTGGCTGACCATTAACATTCACATTTAGTGTCTAGCACACGCAATGGGCTGTGATCCTCTAGGTTTTTAAAGCCATTTATTCAATAGTTTTTTATACTCCACCATACATTGCAGCTAAGGAGGCAGGTGTTTCAGAAGTGCTATGGGCATTCTAAAATGTGATGGCATGGTTATAATAAAAGTCAAGCATTATATTCATTTTAAGGGGTGTATTTATTTCTTCTTTCTCTTGTAAATTGGGTGATCTCGTTATTCACTGTCTAGTATGAAAGTTAATAGTCAAACAATATGCTTTGCAGATATGGAGAAGGCTTCTTGAATGGATAATGGAGATGCTGAGGTGCCAAAAGGTTGAAATGTTCTGGCTGGTTGTACATTGTGTTGCAAAAAATTTTTTTAGTTCTGATCCTTGTTTTCTTCACATTTGTACTGCCTCTTTTATATATATATATATATATATATAACTGTAAGCAGGGTAAATGCCACTGATATTCCTGTAAACTAAGAATTTCTAAACTTGCTTGCTAGAAAGATGTACAATTATACATTCCTTGAACTTTCAACTATCACTGTGAAATATGATTTGGCTCACAGCTGCCGGAACATCATATTACAGTTTGGAGCTTTTTTTCTTAAAAAAAATAGAAACTCCTACACTAAATACTTTGAAGTTATTGCGACAACAGGTCATCCAATAATACCAATCTTGCAATAGTTGTTATGTTAGGGTCCATTGCTCCATATGCCATGAGGAATATATATGCCATCCCAGATGAGGAGAAGTTGTATGCAAGTGAAATAGCTGATGGATAGTGCCATTTGGCAGTTAACTAACCACACGAGTACACGACGCATGTGTACATATTGGCTACGAAGATCTCTATGCTACCAAATTTCCCACCTTTGTTAAAAGGCTTGACGCTCCATTGCAGAGATGGAGATGAAGGACATTGAGGTTGCATTCAACATTCCATTAAATGCCCAGCCAAATATTCGAAGCCAGCTAAATAGGACTTTTTGGACACCTTCTTGGTATGATAGCGTGAACTTCAGGCAAAAGCGTGCAGATACATCCTGGTCAAATACTCCCAAGGCAATCACAAAAAGTGAAGTGAAGACGACATTATTGAGAGACAAAAAGCAATTATTGTATGCAGGATGGCCTGAGAATGATGCATATGCATCGTAGAAGAAGAGTGTGAAAAAACTCTTTTTTATCAGCAAAAAGATTTAAATTTTACTCATAAAAGTCTGAAAAAACTTAATACAAAATATTACCTACACCCTGATCACCAGACCTCGCCCATACACCAAATCCTATAATGTGGCTGTTCCCTTATGGATTGGGAACCAAAAGCTGTGTGCATTCCACGCTACACAACTTTAAGACATCTTCCTAACTTATGATCTATAACTTGTTCAACGGAAAATGATCCTTCACCAGCATGGACATCACTTTCCATGGCAATCAAATTATTCATGTAATTTGTTTGGGATTTCAAAAATGTGTTTGATATGGAACATACTGTCAAAAGTTGTAGGCTAGATATGCTCAAGTCAAATATGTTTGCCATTCCAATGGGAAATCATCATGCTAATATTCCAACCAATTTTGACGGCTACATAGCATAAACCCCCTCTTAATTTTTTAATATTTTCCACTTCAAAAATACTTTAGTTTTTATATGATGGTTTTTGAAGTTAAAGAATGAAGCTTATCAATGCTTGATATTAGAATCAAATTCAAAATCTTATCAATTCTTTATTCGGATACAAGATATCTCAACATATTCAAGAGAATATAGGTCAGATGCAGAGTCAATCTGATACCTATATAAGGGAACTGTCAGATATACTTATCATCGTATTACTTTCTAATTGATTTTTAATTCTTTATATTTTCTTTACTAATTTAAGCATAAAAGAAGTTATCAAAATCAATCCACCTGAATTTTTTTTTTTTTTCATCTTACATACTCATAACCCATAACCCATAGGGACATTAAATTAGGGTGGCAATGATTCAAAAACTAAAGTAAATATCAGAAAAAGATAGAGAGAGCGAAATGGGATAAGCTTGCATAATTTTGGTGATATGCATAACTGGAAACCACAGGGCAATTCCAAAGAAAAAAGGGCTTTCAGTCAGTCACATCTTTATTTACAAAGAATTCCTAAGAAGCGGCCATCATTTCAGGCTGGAAAGGCCTTTTACATAGTGAAGAATAATTCCCTTTTCTGATTGGCTGTTCTGTGACACAGAGCTATCAATATCAGAATCTGCAACATTAATCAAAACGCTACCAAAAATATCTCCAACATACTATTTTTCATATCCACGCACCAACCATGGCCACACAATCCTTCTCCACATGCAAAATACAAATTAATTTCCTCCACAAACAGCCAACCTTTCTTGATTCCATCTTTCTTATAATAATGATAATAATAATAATAATAATAATAATAATAATAATAATAATTTGGTTAATTAGTATAATAAATAACCATTTAGACTTGGTCATCGGCCAATTTCAGTTTGAATCTATATGAAACCATCGATTTCAATTTATTTAAAAGAGTGAATTAGAATTAGAATTGTAAATTTTTAAGATTTAAATTTAAGTTTTAACTCTAATTTGATCTGATTAAAATTCAATTATCTATTTTTTTTATTTTTTAAATAAAAAAAATTAAACATGAAACTGTCTGATTCGATTATTATTCAATTTTTATTCAAGCCAAAGAAGAA
Source organism: Hevea brasiliensis (assembly GCF_030052815.1). Lineage (NCBI taxonomy): Eukaryota > Viridiplantae > Streptophyta > Magnoliopsida > Malpighiales > Euphorbiaceae > Hevea > Hevea brasiliensis. Next base: position 93,620,372 of record NC_079503.1, read on the forward strand.
TTTAACTAATTTCAATCTAATTTAAATCAATCCGTTTCTAATTCTAAACTGACCCTTGTCAGTGATTTATAATCATCAACTTGCAAAGCCCATCAATTAAAATACTAATTCATGGGTTTTGGTAGGCACGTGGCGGTGTCAGAAGGTTAATTGCAAGAAAATTAAAATTGTAATGGTGTCGGAATGGGATTATATTTTGAATTAGTTTTCTTATGGACTATTTAGTCCAGTTACAACCTGCTAATATAGAGCCTCCTAATCTGCTATATAGTAATGGTTTTCTAATAGCTTAAGCTTAGTTGGAGATTACAATCCCAAGATCTTTGAAAGTTTTTATTTAATAGGAATAGGGAAGGCAATGTTTAATTCATAAGAAAATAAAAGATTAAAAAAAAGACTTTAAATAGTGTTTTCTTTGATTTTCTTTTATGATTCTGATGCCAGGAACAGTAAAGTTTTGAATAATTCTTTATCCAGAAGCGCATCATGAAGGATGCCAACTGCCAACAAGGTTGATGAAAGACATGTGGAAAAAGAGAACCACTAGTCTTGGCTTAAAATTCAAACCATTCAATTTTCTCTATGCTATATTAAAGAAAGAGAGAACGAAGTTAAGGAAGGGAATGTACATTGAGCCTAGACTTGGCCAAAGTCTAAACTGATAACAAGTAAGAAAGAAGGAATACAAAGAAAACTTGTGGTTCCTGCCAAAGAAACAATGGATACCACCATCACTAGAGTCCAAGGGTTTGGCCACCTGTTAGACTTTTCTTCATTGGTCTAAGGTATCAAAATTATCTCACAGAGAATGGTATCCACATTCATCATAGAGTTAGGGTCCCACATCCACCTGGGGACCAAAGGGGTGCCATAGAATTGTTTTGACACTGACTAACACCTGGAATTTCTGTTCAGTTCTCTTTCTTGAATAAAATATGACCATATTTTGAGTATTGACAAAGTATGCAACTTAAACACACATTACATATAATACCAAACATTTTTATTCTTTTTTCTTTGAATGATACCCAGAAGAACTATGCATTGCAATAAAGCAAACTAATACCTATGATTAATACAATACAGTATTTCTCTAAGTGGTTAATTGTTAAAGAGAGACTAGTACACTACCACAGATCAATCTCAGATTAGAGTTACAATGGCTTTCGATCAGAGAAAATTACCTGGCTATAATTATTTAGTCAATATATCAATGGCATTTTCCAGATGCTTTGTTCAGTTTGCAGATATCAAACTTCATAGTGTCTTCAGGGAGTTTGGGTTTCTGCAATCCCTCGTGAGACTCTCTCATGGTTCTTTCCTGGTTCTTCAATGGCTTTGCCTGAAAGGGTAATTCATTTGACATGCATGCATTTGGATTATCTTGAGATATCAGGCAGCCTAGATGATCCTGATTCAGAACACATATTCTTGGATCAAGATAAAAGAAGAACAGTAACAGAGAAAACTAATAAATCTCAAGATTTAACAAGACTAAAACTGTTCATATCCAGGCATTTATTACCTGAGAAGTTTCTCTCATTCGCTTCAAAGAAAATGCAATTCTTGATTGAGAAGCACCTTCGTCGCTATTACACATCCTACTGGAGCATTCTTGATCACTGTTAGAAGAACTTGAAGCTGGTGGAGGCGCTGCAGAAGACCAAGGAACCACTTGATTTTCTTCTTCATCTTCATCGTTTCCATCACCATTTTCATCGTCTTCATCATCGCCAGTGTCTTCTCTATCAAGATCATCATCATCATCACCATCGCTACTTTGATCATGTTCACTGCCTCTTTCATCTCTACAAGAGGAATTGTTTACACAGTTCTCGCAAACAGAAACAGTCGGGCTGAACTTGGGTCCGGAGGCTGTCCAGGGGGTGAAAGATTGGCAGAGGTGGCAAAGAAGCGTTCTTGAATGTTTAGAAACAAGGAAATTTGCACAGTGAACATTGGCATCACAGTCCCAGCAAAGGCTTGCTTGATCTGATTCGCAGTATATTTTAGCTAAAGAGTCACAGAGCTCGCACTTCTTCATTTTTTTTTTCTCTAAGGTTGAGGGGTTCGCTATTTGGAGAAAGACTGATACAAGGGCGGTTTCTAAATGTGCATGTTGTGTTTTGAGTTTTCTGCTTTTATGTCTCTGTTTTAGTCTTCCCTTATAAAAGAGATAACATGCTGCAGGGCAACTTGCAATATTTCTTATTTTTAAATCCCTCTCTGCTTCTCTTAAATGGAAAGAAGATACATTTTTTAGTGTTTGGATACTCAGAAAACATATCAATGGAAACTATTTTCTTTTCAAAGAAAAAGTTAAATTGTTTTTAAGAAAATTGATTTTTCCATTTAAGTTATCCTCTGGACTTTAATAATCTCATTAAAACAATTCAGAAATCATGTAAAAGTGATCTTATATGGTGTTTTAAAATATTTGACTTATTTTATCAGGCTATAATAATTTTTTAATATTAACATTATAAATTATAAATATTTTAACTATTTTGTTACTTAAATGATATTTTCTTTAATATAAAAAATAAATTATTTATTAAAATATTTTTTTTTGTTGTTAAGGATCAAAAATTTTAAAATCTATTCAATTGAATCTCAAATTCTATGACATGGGGTAGAAATTATTTGCAAGTAATTAAAAAAAAAAAAAACTCTTAACTTGAAATTGTAATGTATATTTGATTTGATAGAAAATGATTTTTGATTGACTAGAAAACAACTCTTTTGAATCAATCAACAATCTTTTGGTCCAATTCCAAGAATTATGATAACCTACCATCAATTAGCAATCTTGGCAGCTAGTGGAATTCAATCTGAATTAAAATTGAAGGAGAGGAAGCCATTGAAATAATTATGGAGAATTCAACATGAAGCTAGAAAGTAAAATTAAAAAAAAAAAAAGAGTTAATTTAAAGATTTTTTTTTTTTGTATGTGTGATATTTTGTTGGGTGGGATTAGGTTAAGTTACTAGAGCTTAATAGTAAAGATAAATAAATAACTCCAAATTTAGATTTCTTAGTAAAGGAAAGATCTGTATCTTGTAGAGTAATTTTATCTAAAAAATAAAATAAATCACCTATAAACACACATAAAAACTCCTCAATAAGGAGGAAAAAACTCCATTAGAGAAGAGAAACACAATACTAAAGATCTATTGACAATGATAAATCTAAGAAAATATACTCAACATCTGTTTCTAATAGATATAGATATGAGAGTTATTCAAAATGTAACACCCCGAATTTTTAAATAATTATTTTATTTATAATTATATGATTTTTTACTGGTTTGGTGGGTTCAGGAGAGATGTGGTTATGGGAGATGTGTTTTAGAAGTATTATTTAGATCATTTTTTAGGTTGGATAAGCCCTAGGTATAGGGAGAATTTTGCCGAATTTTCGACAAAACTTATGATGTCCTTTGATTCTTCAAATTTTTATGTTAAGTAAATATTGATCAGTTTGTAATGTAATTGTTTAAGTGATCCAGGTTAACTCTTCTCCTCCGCCTAGCCGCCTCAGTGATCTCCCATTAATCTGTGAGTAGATATTGAATTTATTTACAATTTGAATATTATTATTATTACGTGTTCGCAGCATGCCCGTGCATCACTTATAAATATATGTATTAGTTATTATAGGCATGTTTTTGTGCCGCATTATTACTTGAGGATTTGATGTGGGTATCGCCTTAGGGTAATTTAGAGCTGTATGCATGTGTTGGTAAGTGTGTGGTGTATTGGTGATGGATATGAGTAGGACGAGCAAATCGGCTTGAGCTAGTCTTGCTTAGGGTTCGGTCTTTTTTGTGATAAGTCGGGGCGAGTACGGCTTGAGTTGTCCTCGCTGACCCTCGCATTTGGATTATTAAGAGAAAGTCCAACTCAAGTTGATCCCGCTGGCAGAGGTTGGTGTGACACATAGGTATCTAAGTGCTCCAAATTATTCTTTGTGCGAATATTGTTTGAAATTGCTGACCTATGCTGTATTTTCATCCTTAGGGATACATTAGTACTAGATAATTATAGAAATTGTATGTAAAATTAATATTTTACTTTATGAGTCGAATGATTGCTCATGTTCACCATATTTTTTTTAGGTTACAGGAGAGCTTATTCTTGTGTTTAACCTAGGGTGAGCATTCGGTTCAAACCGAACCGAACCGAATTAAATTATAAAAACCAAACTGTAACACCCTCCCGGTAGCAACTCCGTACATTCTACTGTTCCGGTGACCGGTGTCGGTCCGGACAGCTAGAACATCCGAAAAAATATTTAAATTAAAGTCAGGAACCATAATTAACTCAAATATTAATAAGAAAAATTTAGTAAAAATTTTAGAAACAAAATACAACTAAGTCAAATGAGCCGGTGCCCAAGCGATGGGTAACCGGAGGGAAGTTGCGGTTCTCGCAACTAGGAACCCTAGACGGGGGGGAAAAATTATAAAATAATTTTTGGGACTCTAGAGAAGGGTTACTGAGGTTCCCATGGCATTAGAATGCCAAGAAAATATTTAGAAAAATTTTTCAATCGGTACAGACAATTTTGACCCGTTAAGCCAAACGGAGGGCATTTTGGTCATTTCGCCTTCAGAGGTGATTTTTGGCCGACTTGTCCAGTTGAGTAAATAATTAATATGACATAAAATATGAATAAACATTACTAGAAATTAAATTGAAACTTGATAGAAAAGAAAAGAAAGAAAAAGGAGCTAAATTGGGAATTATGATGTCATGCTTAGGTAATTAAAAGTGTATTGGCCAATCAAATTTAAGCAAGTCCATTAAAATGAAATAAAAATGGGTAATGAGGCAGAATTCTAGAAACCCAAAACCAGCTCCCTCTCTTCTTCTTCACGCCACCCACTCACCCTTACCCATTCCACCATTAACAACCTTTCATCCTTCATCTTTCTTAGCTTTCTTCCACAAAAAAAAAAACCCTAATTACCAACACAAAAATTCATTCTATCATCTTGGTGATTATTGTGGGAGCAAAAAGAAAAGGAAACCAAGACTTTGAGGAAGGGAGAAAAGCTCCTAAGTGAGGTTAGTGCATATTAACTTCCTAATCTTGTTTACTTATTGAAATTTAGTTTGAATATGAATAAATAATTAAGAAATTGAAGAAAATCATGTGTGAAATTGAGAAGCAAATTTTGGCCAGCACTTATAGGATGAGTAATTGATGAGTTTTATTGGGCTAAAATCTAAATACAAGCTTAGATAATGACATATGAATGATTGATGACCTTAATTGGGATGTGTTTCATGATTCATGGATTGGAAGCTAGGGTTTTGGGAAGTGAAAATTGATTTGGCTTATGAAATTGTTAGAGGACATATTAATGGTCAATTAGTGACCATTTGAGGAGATTTGACCATAATATGGACTGAAAAATAGCATGGAAAAAGGGAATGACTATGCTGCCTATGGACAGCAGCAATGGACTGAGATTTCAGTCCAATTACACAGCCATAACTTTGGCTGTGTTAGTCCAATTGGTGTTTGGCCAATTGGACATGAAACTAGGCTTATAATGGCACATTTTTGCTGAAGAAACCATGCCCAAAAGACCAAAGCAAGAGGACCAAAACTTGGCCCCAATCCGGACACCCTGCAACAGCCTCTGCAGAATTGACCAAATGAATAGTAACTGTTCATTTGGCCATAACTCACTGTAGATTTGGTCAATTGACCTGAAATTTTTACAGCAACAAGTTAAGACATAGACAAACAACTTTCATGAAGGAACCTACCCCAAATTATGGCCAGAACCTAACCCAAATGGCAGTGGCAGTCACTGTTCATGTTACTATAGATATGGTAATTTCTGCAGAATGCACATCCGGCCAGCTGTGGTTTTTGGACCATATCTGGAGCTACAAAACTCCAAATGGAGTGATTCAAAAAAGGAAATTCAACTAGACAAAATAAGGAACAACTTTCATGTTTTACATTTCTTCAAATTCCCACAGCAACAGTGTCCAATGGAACAGTGAAATTGACTCACAAAAACTGAAAATTCTGCTTGTGTTGGTTTAAACTTTGAAATGGTATAAATGCTTAATGCCAACAAGTTTGGAATGCCAAATGTGGTATGTTGGGAGTGCCAAAGTCAATGTACATATTTTTATTCTAAAAGTCAACATTTTTGTTGACCAATAAGATGAATAGTGACACTAAAAATTTGAAATTCACAAATTGAAGAATTTAAAAGTTTCAAATGCCCTAGTATACCTAACATGATTGGTTTGGATAGTTTGGCATGCCAATAGGGTTCAGTTAGCAGTACTGCACATGGCAAAAATGTCATTCTGTGATTTCATGGCTTTTAGCCATTCTGACTTTGCATTGAGACTTGGCCTTGTGCCTGAGATTATTCTGACTTGGTAGTCGCTACATTGCACACCGGGTGATGCATATGCAACCGATGGTGTGACGGCCCGAGGTACTAGATACCCAGTGCCAGTTTACCCGTTATCCAGTCCAGTCGTCTAGTGTAGGTTACTTGGGCAACCAAATAAATGAAAGTGAACAAAGTTACTGAATTAATGTATATATAACCATACTAAACAAATGAATCATACACATTCACTATATATTCGTTTTCTTGCTATTTTCTTTTATTATATTATTGCACCACTAAGCATTATTGCTTAGCGCGTTGCTTTTGCCACGCGTAGGTACTGGAGATCCCGATCGTGAGCCCGATGAGACCGCATCTTGGGTGAGTTCATCCTGCAGATCTGCACGATGTCCGTGTCACCTCACTACTGCGCAGCATTGGTAGGGCACTAGGTGTCATTTTGTCATTTTGTAATTAAATTTTTATTTTCTCATATGTATTTGGGATTTATGTAATGTATTTTGAGGTTCATGTAAATAATAAAGATTTATGGTTATGTATGGAAGTAATTTGAGCTTTTAATTGTTATTTATATATGAGAACCCTGAGAAATGGATGTTTGAGAAATGAAAAGGCTATTGAGAACTGAAATTGAGAAATATTGTTGAGTTTTTGACATTGAGACTCTGTTGATGAATTGAAGTTGGGTTTGTTTGAAAATTATTTGGAAGTGTTTTCACAGGTTCCGAAGAACGGTTTTCTCCATTTTTAGCCGGTACTCTGCCGGATTTTCTTTAAAATTTTCGGAACCTTAAATGAATAATACTTTTGATAAATGGCTTAAATAAATTGTATTTCATAAATTATATGCAAAAGCATGATATAAATTAATTGAGGAATATTAGAGTGTGCCGGTACACCGTGTGGCATTACTTACTCGGGTATACTGTACACGGGTAAGGGGTGTCACACAAACCGTAAATTTTAGAAATCGAACCGAACCAAAATGGGTGAAAAATTGAATCAAACCGAACCGCTCTATTTCGGTTCTGTTTAAACCGATCGGTTTGATTTTTTATTGATTTTTTAATTTAGACTTGATTTTCAAGTTATTTGGTCTAATTTTAACTTTGGTTTGAACCTAATAACCATTAATCAATGAAATTAAACAATTAATATATATATATATATATATAATTAAATATAATTCATAAATTTTTTATAAAAATAAATCAATTCAAAAATCGATTCGGTTCGATTTAGTTTGATTTGACTATATAAATTACTATTCGGTTCGGTTCGGTTTAACCGATTTTTTTCTCTTAAAAATCGAACCGAACTGAAATAACCGAAATTTTTATAATGTAAAACCGAACCGAACTGATTAAATTTTAAAACTGAACCGAATTGACTCGGTTCGGTTCGATTTTTTGGTTTGAACCGAATTCTGCTCAGCCCTAGTTTAACCTGCTTTCTTCCTCGTAAGTCCATTAATTTCTATTTCCATAATTTGTATTGTTAAATTTAAATTTTAGATCTCTGTATGTGTAGAACCATTTTATTTAGCTTTGAACTATAAGATTAATTATTTTGGGGTTGTAAACTTACTAATCTATGAATGTGTAAATGTATGGATTGATGACTTGTTGGATGAGGGAGTTGGACTCTCAATTGATTTTATATTGATTTGTGGATGATTGTAAGAGTGAGTTGAGCTCTTCAAATGGTTTTATTTTGAGATTACAAGTCGGGTGAGTTGAGAACTCCCAATTGGATGATCCATATTATGGCCGGACTCTATCTGGTTGATTTCTTGAAATTGGGCTCAAAATATGGGCTTCATGGATGTGTTAGAGATTAGTTGGACTTATTACGGGTTTCGAGAGCCTTATGCTGATTCAAGTTCTAGTGCTAATCCGGCCCATAATTGGGTTGTGAAAAAAAAAAAGAAAAAAAAAGTTAGAATTGCCATCTGTGACTATCTAAAGAGAATATCAAAAAGATGAAAGGAGACAGAGGAGAGAAAAGCAAAAAAAGAGTTTCTTTACTTTTTAATGCATTAATAAATTTAATTTAATCATGTTAGGATTATTTTTTTTAAATTACTTTTTTTTTTAATTTTATTATATCATAATTAACATTTAGATATTTTATATTTTAATAATTAAATAAAAATTTTAATTTTTAGTTTCATCACATATTTTTATTCATTCAACCATTTATATCAATTTAGCTAAGACTAAAAAGGTGATAAATGAAGGATTAAAGTATTAATAATGATAAAAAAAATTAGAAATAAAAATATTCATAATGATAAAACTCATGAATTAAAAATAATTTATTATGATAGATACTAAAATATTTTCATTCATTATTAATAATAAAAATTAAAAAAAAAAGACAAATTATGAATATGTATAATGAATTAAAATTTAATGGCATTTCATTTATTTTTTAAAATATAAGAATCTAAATGTTAATTATGGTGCAATAAATAAACAAAAAAATAAATTATCCTCTTAAAATTATGATTTATGAATTTACTTTTCAATTTAAGATAAATGAAAAATAAAAATTAAAAAAAAAAAGAAAAAGAGGAGATTGAGTTGTATGCACTTGATTGAGGTACAATAGTGAACTAACTCAAGTGCTTTCTTTTCATGTATTATCTTTGCTGCTTTTGAATGGGCCAACTCAATCCTATCCTGCAACATAGGCTTGTTTTTAGTCATTGTTTTGATAATTTCCGCTTAGGTTAGGATATGTTTTATATTATTATTATTATTAGAGAGTTATTGAGAAAATATATTTTTTAAATTTTAGTTAAAAATATTAAAAAAAATATTTAAAATTAAGTTTAATATATTTTAACTTTGGCTAAATCATAATAATAATCAATCATTTTTGTATTTTAATTTAAACGTTTAAAATTTAACCTAATTATTTAGAAGTTTAAAATTCATAAAAAAATTTTAATATTAATTTAAGAAAAATGTGTCTTTTGATGTGGTAAGTCACTTGATATTTTTTATTAATAAATATATTTATAGGGTATTTATTAGGTTTATATATATATATATATATATATATATATATATATATATATATATATATATATATAATTGAATGAACATTTTTATTGTGGTACTTATAAGTTAATTTAATTAATTTTTTATATATTTTTTAGTAATTTTACTAAAATTTTATTGCATATCTCATTTCATATATTTTTTTAGTAAAAATCTATAAATTCACATATTTTTTAATAATTTTAATAATAAATATATTTATAAGTTACTTATTAAATGTGTTAACTACTTATCAACCACTTATAAATATTTTAATTAAATATGTAATTATTTTAAATTTTAAATTATAACTTATATTAATTTACAAGCTCTAAATATTTATAATTAATTTTAATAAGTTAGATTAAATACCCTATTAATTCTCTCTTAAAAAACTAATATAATTATAACTAAAAAAATAATAATCTTTAATTCTCTCTCTCTAATCTCTCGTAGCCTGTCGCTTTTCCTCTTTCTCTTTACTTTCTTTCATGAAATAAGTAATACTGAAATGAAAGTTACACTTTTATAAAGCTTAATTATCGAACAAGACGTAACTAAATATGAGAATGGCAGATGACTTTTCATGCAAAGTTTAATATATTTGGTCAAATTTACATAATTATTTTAATAATAAACAAACACTTAAGACCCTTAATACTATAACGTACAGTGAAGCATTGCCCCTTAAGCTGTCTATAAAATTTTCCATTGAAACTTTTAATGAATAGTAAATTAATCTATCCCTTTTCAGGTGTGGAAGTTTTAGTCAATATAATTATTTTTTTTTTTTAATATAATGGACTCCATCATTCAAACTCAAGACCTTAAAAAAATTCCAATATAATTGAAGTAAAATTTATTAAAATATTAAATTATTTTCTAATAAATTAAGTTGCATAATTAATGTACTTAGGGTAGGCCTGCTAAGTATTGGGTGTATTGCTTTTAACGTATCAATATTAATGCAATGGAATTTCAACGTAGGGAGAGACAGAAATTACGTTTTTCAAGTACTAGCTAGTCTCCAAGTGCAAACAAATTGTCCCTGGAAGCATAAAACTTCTGGCCCATTTAAACAAGCCAGTCATAGTTTTTATGTTAATTAACTAACAGAACCGAGCCCATATATAGTCATTCCATTATTTTTATTATTTTGCTATGGAGGTGTATCTCACATCGGATTAATTAACTTCTGACTTAGTATAGTTTGAAAACTCTAGGATACAGGTAGCTAGCGAGATATGATATCCTCTGACTCGACTTGAAATGTTATATTCCATAGTATAAATGTTAACTAATGGCAAGTAATATTCAGTTTGAATCGAATAAATTGAATTAAATTATTATAATTTAGTAATTTAATTTAATTTTTAAGGTAATTTAATTTGGTTCGATTCGATTTTAAATTTTAAAAATTTTGATTATTTTGATTGGGTTCAATTGTGAAGAGAAAAAAATTAATCTAATTGAACCGAGCAGAATTACTTTATTAATTTTTATATTATCTTATTTTTATAAAGAATTTATGCATTTATATGTATATATATTATTTAATTTACTAGGTTCAAATCAAAATTAAAATTAGACTAATTAACTTGAAAATCAAGTATAAATAAAAAAATCCATCAAAGCCCAAAAATCGATCGGTTCAAACAAAATCAAATTAAGGTGGTTCAATTATATTCTTCATGCATTTCAATTTGATTTATAAAATATAGTAATTCAGTTAATTCGATTTTGACATTTCGATTCGGTTTGAACCGAACACTCAACACTAGTGTTAGCCATTGAGTGAAGAGATAAATAGCAAAATATGACATCCTCTAAATTTGGCTTAAAATGTTATCATCCCAGAGTTTTAGTGTTAACCATTTACAATTAGTAATTTCGTTAATTAACTAGAAGATGAAGAGAAATTTAATCTCAGCGTTGGATTCATGGAATTAAGATCTCATTTCTACTAAACTGGAAATTACAAACCGATCGGCGGGGGAAAAAACGAAAGAAAAGATTGCCCAAAGAAAACGAGAAACAACAATAACGTAAAGCCTACATTTCACTAACAAGAGCTTCTACAAGCCATTTTCTAGAACTCCTCATCAAGCCAGGACTCAACCTGAACATGAGGGTACAAAATTCCATCTCATTCAAAGCTCCATCTCCATCTAAATCTCCTTCTCTCAACATACACATTACTTCATCATCGCTCATATCTTGCAACCCAAGCAGGTTGGCATTCCTCTTCAAGCTCTCAAAAGTGATCACCCCCTTCTTCTCATCCATCAACAACCGAAACCCATTGCACAGCTCCTTCATAAACCCATCAGTACCCAGTTTCTCCACCATGGCTGGAAAGAAATCTTCAAAAACAACCCCACTTCGCGACGCCATTCGAAACAAATAAATAATAGTAATTAATAGTAATTAACAAGGATTGTATCCAAATCTTGTGAAACTGAATAGACGGAAATTGTTGGAAAATGTGAGCAGGGAAAGGTGCATATATATAGGTTTGAAACAGAATAGCTGGCAACAGAGTCTTAGAAGGAAAGGAAAAGGAAGAAATGTTCGAGGAAAGAGTGGACAACGCAGGTACATGTAAGAGAAGGAAGTTGTCCCAGACGGCTTTTTGCTGCATATGATTCGTGTCTATTTCTGTAGTGAGAGAGAGTTCTCCTTTCGGTCCTTCCTCGAAGTTGCATGGGAAGGAGTCATAAGGTAGCATTTTCCTAAAGATTTTAATTTGATTTAGAAACCAAATTACACAAACGCCACTCCATAGATAAGTAAAAAGGAAAGAATCAAAGAACCAAAGTTGTGTAAGAAACAATAATTAAAGAATAGTTTTTGACCCTAAAGGCAGAGTGTGCACATTGGCCGACCAAAGAGTTAAGAGTTGGTTAGGCACGTATGGTGAACAAGTATGAACTAATGAATGATAAATAAATTAAAAATAGATAGTTCTTACTTAAAATTAGAAAAAAAAAAGTTGTGAAACAGTTTGGTGGGTCAAGAAATAATGCATATCATGCCAACAAAATTTAAATGACTATTCAAAATTAAATGATTAATTTAAGAACGTTCATATTTGTTCCTCCTAAATTATTTAATATGACGTTATATTATTTGGGTAGGAAATTGCTATCGAGTTTCATTATGAAAAAGAGAGGACCCCATAAAGGGAAATTTTATCTTCTTGGCATTTATTAATTGTTACCTGCACCAAGTCTTGTTTAATTTCTTGTCATAACTTGTAAGCACAAGCCAAACCCATCCCCATTCGTTCGATTACCTAATTTTAATGTGGCTATACGTGAAAATTTAGAGATTTCCATTTAAAATTTGAATGAATTCCCAGCAAATTACTTTCCAAGTTTCTCCGGACCTTCCTTGACAATGACCCAAACCTTGCAAGAAATCAATAAAAAAATTTTCCAGATCAGAGATGGGTGAGTTTCATATTCTCTGTCTTCTGGCCTGACCATTGTCAGTGATTCCAAATTCCAAAGATATTTATGAATGTCGCAAAAATAAGGAAAGGAGTCAACTTTCTGAAGGAGCAATATATATCTTCAGATCAGAGGATTCCAAAAAGGCCATTGTTTCTGTGAAGATGGGTTTTGGATGTCTCCGTTATAAAAGCTGCTTGGTCAAGCAGCTGTCAGAGATGACAACAAGTCCAAAACTCGCTGCTTCGATGAAGATGAGTTAGCACCTATTTTACAAAAGGACACGTACAAGAACCAGCTTGCAGATTCTATGTTGGGCTTGCGTCCAACCGAATACTCCACTCTTGCAATAATGAATTCACATATCTTCTTTCAGGACAGTATTATTACAGCATTAAAAGGTTAAAAAAAAGTTATTTTTGAAAAAAATGCATAATTTGTCTCATTTTCCCTTCATTTGCTCCTCAATTAACAGAGAATTTTGTGTGGGCATTATTCTCCATAGATTTACTATATGTAATTTATTTCTTTTTTTTTTTTAATCTATAGATTTATCATTATTTTCCACTTAAATTTCCTTTAATTTTAACTAGGGGTGGCCACGGTCCAGTTTTGAACCGGAATCGAACTGAAACCGGTTCGGTCAAAACCGGTTACTACCAAAACCAGCTTCGAACCGGACTAAAATTGTCCTTCTGTGATTTGGTTCAGGTTCATATTTTTTAAGAATCGTGAACCGGCGGTTCCGAACCAGATCGAACCAACGATTTCAAATCAGATTCAACTGGCGATTTAAATATAAAAAAATTCAATAAATATGTTACCTCACTCATAATTCATTTATATATATCATTAATTCTCTACACAATTATTCTTTGCATTTGCTTCAATTCTTAATATTTTTTCAATTTTTCTCAAATTTTCTAAATAATTATTTTCTACACTCATTTTAATTTTCAATACTCTCTCAATTTTCTTACTTTATTATTTTATATAATTACTGAAAATTTCAATATTATCTCAATTACTTTGTTATTACTTTAAATCCTCAATAAAATTTCCAATACCCTCTATTTTAATTTTTTTCTCTTTTATATTTTTTAATTATCAATTATTATATAATTTTTAAAAAAAGACAAGTAATAGAACTATAAATTTTTCTTCCTCTAAATTCTAAACGGATATTTAGGCAAAATTAAGTTCATACACTTTTTGCTAATTTCTTTAAAAAAAATTAATTTAATCTCTAGTTTTTTAATCATGTTCAAGTCTTTATTTATTAAATTTTTCTTAAAGATAAATTATTTTCTTTCTTTTTTTTTCTTATTTTATTTTGATTGAAAGATTTCTAAGAAAAATTAAAATATTTTTACAAATATAACTTAAATTTTGAATCAATAAAATTTTTCTCTAATTTTTTTTGTCTAAGCTACCCTTTAACCATCCCTAAACCACTTCCAAACCGTTATTCAAACTGTCTTGAACAGTTCTTTTTCGAACCGCCCTTCAAACCATTTTAAACCAGAGCTTAAACCAGAACCGGCGGTTCAGGAACCGTCTTCCAAATCGTCCCCTGACGGTTTGGTTTAGATTCATAATTTCATTGAACCGTAACCGGCGGTTCTGAACCGTGGCCACCCCTAATTTTAACTAGTCAACTATCCGTGTGTTGTGTGATAATAATTTAAACTTTTTATTTTTAATTTTTATTTGACCTAAATCAAATGAATCTCAACTGGTTAAAATATTTATTTTCTTTATATATGGGTAAAAAATTTGGTTATTATATTAATTTATATACCAATATATGTTGATTTTGTAATATTTCGTTCAAACCCAAATAACTGAATAAATTAAAATTTTGAACCGATACTTTAATTAGGTTTGATTGGTTTTGAATTTTTTTTTTAAATTGATTTAGCTGATTTGTTTTGTGTAACATTCTTAATTTTCAAATAATTATATATATATATATATATATATATATATATATATATATATATATATATATATATATATATATATATTATTCTAACCCTGGTATTATGGACTTCACGCATGTATTTTCATTTCGTGGAAATTCGATTGTCGCCCGGATTTTCAATTTCGGGCCGAGCAGATAAGCTATTGGAATAAATTTCAGAACTGGGTCAAGATTATAGGCTACCCCACCATTTTCAGACGTTCTGGACAAGTTCCAGTTGTCAGATTTGGCATAGGTAAACTCGAACTCTACATTACTCAATTTTTGCCTTGTACTGGGTTAGAATAAAATTTATAAAATATTCATGGATGATAAGAAAATTACAATTCCTATTGCAATAGCCTTATAATATTGTTAAGGACCGTGGGGCAGGTTTATAGAATTTTTAAAGTTAGTTTGGATAGTTTTTGAAAAATATTAGTTTTGAAGTCTTATAATTGAGTTGTCTAATGTTGTGATTATTGCCTAGTTTGGAGGGGCCATATAATGATGATGAGATATGGGTTGGGTTTAGAAGTGTTATTTGAACTATTTTACAGGTTGGGTAGGTCCTAGGAATAGAGGAAATTCTGCCGGATTTCCAGCATGAATTAGGCTGTCTATTGTCTCTTTAGAGTCTTATTCTGAATTAGTGCTAATAAATCCATAATATAATTATCTAGGTGATTGAGGACATCTATTTTCTCCTACCCAACAGACGCGATAGCCTTTGGTGTACTGTGAGTAAAATATTAATTTTAATTGTAATTTTGATATTATTATATGTTCAAGCATGCCCATGCATCACTTATAAATATGTATCTATGTAGTTAAACACTAGGCATATTTTATATTGCATTCATAATTGTTGAAGTGCCATAAATGTTATTTGTGGTAACTTAGAGCTGTGTGTGTGTGTGTTGGCGTGTGTGTGGTATGGTATTGGATATGGATAGGACGGATAGACACAGCTTGGGAGACACCCGCTGGGACTTGGTCCTTCCGGGTAGACACAGCTTGAGAGACACTCACTGGGACCCCGCATTTGATTTATTAAGTGAAAGTATGGCTTGAGAGACACTCGCTGGCAGAGGTTGGATTAAGATGGTTGTATAGAGGATCAGCTCACATATATGTATTGCTTGACAGTGTTGGGTGTGTGAGTGCTCCAAATTGCCTTTTTGCTGTTATGATGTAAATTGTATAAAAATTATGATGATGTTGCATTTCATTTCATATGGTGTATTAGCTTTAGATAGCTATAGAAATTATACTTAAAATTTGTATTTTACTCTTTGAGTCGAACGTTCACTCCTGTTCATCTATTTTTCCAGGCTATAGGAGGATTATTTGTTGTGGCTAACCTGTTCTTCTTCTTCACAGGTCCATTGATAGTATTTAATGTATTTTGTACAATCGAGTTAAATTTTAGACTCCGCATGTGTTAGAAGTACTTATTTTTATTTTGGGCCTGTATTATAAAAGTTATGTTGGACCTGTAAAATTATTAACTGTATATATGACTGGATGGGATAAGGGAGCTGAGCTCCCATTGGACTTTTGATATTATGAGCATGTAGAGGGTGAGCTGAGCTCTCCAATTTATTATATATTGTGTTTACAGGTCGGGCGAGTTAAAACTCTCCGTTGAACGGTCCATTTTATGGCCGGACTCTGTCCGATTGAATTCTTGAAATTGAGCCCAAATGGGCCTTAGGATTGGGTTGAGGAATAGTTAGGCTTACTACGGGCCTCAGGGGCTTTAGGCGTCCCAGGTCCTAGTGCCGGTCCAGCCCATAGGTTGGGTCGTGACAAATATGGTATCAAAACTTAGGCTTTAGATTCATGAGAAAGTGTGCACCTAGAGTTGTCACATGTGGAGTCTAAGATTCTGTTTCATCTTTTTTCTATAATTCTTCATTTCTAGATTCTGCGTTATTCCTCAGTTAATATAAAAGTGCTTCAGTTTAGCACCTCAGTTTTGTGAAGTACATAAAAGTGTGAAATAGAGTTAGCAAACATGTTGAGGTCTGCCATGGAAATACGTTCTCCAAGAAATGCTATATTTCTATCAGTATGGGTCTAAGTGTTGTGCCTATCTGGTGCTAGGCACGAGTACATAAAAGTGAGTTTTGATAGCATAATTGCACTAGATAAGGGTGAGGATACCACTGCTGGCAGTCGTCAGTGGATGACCCAGTCAGAGTAAGTTTATGATAACAGTAGATTCAAGAGAGATAAGAGATTAAGAGACCTAGTTTGTCAGGACGTATCATAGTAACTATACAATGTTCTCGATGTCTACTCTGTAAGCTGCAGATTACAGTACCGACATGAGATTATTGTGTAGAGCTGCGTGCATTCCCATCGTGTTCCATAATAATGGTGTTTGCGGATGGCCTCTGTTTTGGTACAATTATTCTAGAACAAAGTTCTATATCTGTAGAGGAGTTGGGAACTCTTAGTTAGAGATCTAGAGCTAGAATATCGAAAGGTCACAGTTGAGTGGTAACTAGAGTCAGTAACTTGGTTACCCTAGCATGAGCTCGAGTTACATCAAGAGTTGCCATCAGACCAGAGGTTGCGGATTAGTTGCAAAGTAAAGGTGACATCTATAGAGTGAGACCATCTGGTCTTCGGTATGGAATTTTGGATGGTTTTTGCAGTACGATAGACATTTTGCTTAGAGCTTAGTGAGAATAGTATATCTTGTGTGTATCAGCAAGGTGTAAAGTACAACCCTACTACTTAGGGAAGGTTGAAACTATGAATTAATGATTTACAGAGCTATGATATGATAAGAGAGTCATTAATTTGATATGATTTTGGCAAAGTGGTAAATGTAGTACCTTTGTTACGGTAAGTTAGGGCATAGTCCTATCTTTTCAGAAGGGATCGAAGGTTATTACTGATAATGATGACTTATAGAGTAGTATCACAGATGGGATTGTAGCGTGAGATAGAGAGTTGTTAGCTCAAGTGTTCTGGAGAGGGTACAAGTTCCATGTAGGAATTATAAGATGTAAGATCAAGATGTATGTAAGCCTTTAAATTGAATGACGAGTTTGGATAGCTAGTATTTTAAGTTTTAGCTAATTAAATGGATATTAAAAATTAGAGTTGCTACAGATCCCCTCCCTAAGGTAGTAGGGGATAGTATGTAGTCCAAAAGGGTAAGAATAGAGATCACGCAGGAGAAGTATGACTGTTATTCCCTAAGTTTATCCTTAGCTTCTTAATGCTTAAGACTAAAGTATACTCCAAATAAAGTAAAAGAAAAAGGACAAAAGTTAGCATCAATAAATCATAAAATATGTATATATATATATATATATATATATATATATAGAGAGAGAGAGAGAGAGAGAGAGAGAGAGAGAGAGAGAGAGAGAGAGATGGAGTGCGGTTCAAATGCAGTAAAAGAGATAGCCTGAATGCCAGTAGAAGTCTGGCTAGGGTAGTTAGAGGATCAATTTTGAGTAACATTGAGGTATAGATGACGTGGTTGGGATAGTGGAAAGGTATAAGTTTTTTATATGGCAATCAAGTTCGAAAAGAAAATAGAGCTAAAGGATGGAAGAGTGAAAGTTCGGATTTGGGTAAGATAAAAAGAGTTGGCTAAAGAATAAACTGGAAAAACAGATTAGGATAAGATTAGGAAGAATAAAGCCAAAATACCGAGGAGATGAATGTGGTTTTAGGAAGGGTAAACGAGATAAACAAAAAAAAAAAGGATAGAGAGCATAGAAAATGATGGCATTAGGAAGAACATTGTTAAGTTATGGAACCCAGAAGTACAGGACTTAGAGCAGGCCATAATTGATGTAGTGTTAGGAGCCTGACCCTAGAGCTTAGAGTTACAGGATCTGGATTAGATTTTATCTATTTTCTACCCCCAAGGTAGGATAATGGGGCAATGACATGAGAACCCTTTTAGTTGTTGATAGTATAATGGAAATTAGGTGAGGTGTATGACCAAAGTAGGTAGCAATTGTTGAGCGTGCTGTGGTAACTTGAATTGTATTGTCAGATAAAGAAGCAAGATCAGTAGGAGTAAGTTGGACAAAAGTCAACATAAGGGATATAAATATGCAAGATGAGGGATAATGTCATAGAGGCTTGATATTAAAATTTAGAATGGTAAGACCTAGAGTTAAAAATTGGAGTTAGACATATATTTTCAATGTAATCGATAGAATAATTATGTAAAAAAAAAGAGTAATAATAAATAAATAAATAAATAATAGTATGATAATATGTAGCAGAATGCTAATAACGGTCAGAATAAGACAATATAGGTATAGGTGTAATTATAAGATAGTTAGAAGTACATGGATTAGAGGAGTGATTGTTAGTAAGATTGGAGTAGATCTGAAAGAATCTATGAGTGTTTTTATCTTCTAGAATATATCTAAGTATAAGGAGCATTGGACAAACAATTATAAGTATGGAAGTTAAATGGAGAGTAAAAAGGAAATAGTAAATTCTAAGATGATATGTCAGGCAAGACAACAGTATAACAAATGGTAGATACAACTGATATCTTGTAATAACGCACAATAATTACAAAGAAATAATGAAACTAAAAAGGGAGACTAAGGGGTATGAGCTAAATCTTGTTTATCAAACAATGGTATACCATAAATGGTGGGAGAACATTTCTCCTTCTTTTCAAATTGGCTCGTGTTTCGATTCTAGGAGATTATGTTAAGAAGAGAGGTCGTGTCAAAGTGACCCAATAAATTGAAATTTAATGGATGTTAGTACATATCCAATCTTTTGAGGCAAAAATAACGATAATGGTGTACCTAATGTTAAGTATGAAAGAATGATCAGAGAGGTGATAGGAGTTAAATTGAGCTAGTTACTAGGGCTTACAACCCTTTTGAACTATAAGCTAGAGGAAGTGCTATTTGCTAATGAGTTACAGCGAATGAAATTGTTGCTAATGAGAAAAGTTGAGGCTGAAGTTTGAAAAGCTATGGGCAGTATATGTGATTATATTAAGAAGAATGAACACATGAAGTATCTTGTTCAGAATTAAAGCATAGCACATATTTCCCATAGCCGTGTTAGTTCATATGGAACTTATAATTTATGGGACTCTTATCCATCCAAGATGAGCAATTTCCTACTAAGGCTGGTAGGGAATGATAATGTTCTGATAGGTAAGTTGAGAAAGGGGATACAAAAAGAATTTTCTGTGGTTAATTACAAGTATTACGTAATGTGAAGAATATACTGGTAGGAGTCAATCGTAAAGTTAGAATTCTCGAAGTAATGGAATTAGTAATCAAGATAAGAGTAAGAAATAAAAAAAAAAAAAAAAAAAAGAAAGTTAAAGTTGATGATGGGATGGACATCCTTGAAGGAAAAGGTGTAAGGGTGAGATAGGACTAAGATTAAGGAATAAGTACAGCATGTTAAAAAGATATCAACGATAGCAGAAATAGGAAAAGAAAGTGGATAAGATCCAAAGGACAGGAAGAAAGCTCGGTAGAGCTAGTTATAATGATGAGGATAAGAAGGAATAGGTATGCTAGGAACACACTAAGAGATGTTTGAAACAAGTTATTATGAGATGATAGATTAAAGGAGTAGTAGAGCCTCGATCTAAGTGCCAATGTGTCAGAAGTAGGCCACATACTAAGAAGCTTTAGGAAGAAGTCTAGATATTTCCATTCCAGAGAAGGAGTGGGAAACGATAAAGTTGCATTAACTGGGTTGTCAGGGAATACAAATACATTTGTCCTATAAGAGAAGAGACCCAGTTCACTTTCCAATATTGATAAGTGGTGTAGGGTACGCTTGACACTTGGATGGAGCTCTACATAACTAGTTACATAAGATGGACAAGAGCTAGTCTAAGGACCTTAGTAATGACACAAAAGAGATTGAAAATTTGAAGTATCATGGGAGTGAGAAGATTTATAGGTATTGACCATTGAGGTCATAGGACAAGTAAAGGTTTCGAACGAGATGTATATGATAGGTGCTACAGGAAAGCATTTCATAGGATACTATAGGGTAAGGAACATAAGTCATATTTTTGGGAAACAGAGATTATTGAAACAAAGGAATGAGGACTGAAGTCACCAAGAGACACGTTAGGGCGTAATAAAAGTGAGGTAAGCGCCAAAGTTGATTAAAGTTATCAGATATCAAGTCGAGAGTAGTGGAGTTATAATGAGTACTAGAGATGACAAAAAAAAAGAGGGGTAAACGAGTAGTCAGATGTGATGGTTTAGACTCAGAAGGAGGATGGTAGCTGGCATACTACGACAGGGGCAGATAGACATAAAAATTTTTAACCATCCATGCAGATCCAAGGCGGAAAGATGTAAAATTTGCAATGGGTGACCGTGTTCTTGAAGGTTTCTCCTATGAAAAGGGTTATGAGATTTGGAAAGAAAATGCAAATTGGCACTCCGTTATATAGGACCTTTTAAGATCATGGATAGAGTGGGAGCAGTTGCCTATCAGTTAGAGTTGCCACTAAACCTTTCTCATGTCCACCCAGTATTCCACATTTTCATGCTTAGAAAGTATGTTCCCGATCCTTCTCATGTACTGCGACTAGACACAGTGGAGTTAAATGAGAATTTGATCTTTGAGGAGCAACTAGTAGCTATAGTAAACTATCAGATGAGACAACTTTGGTCAAGGCAAATCCCTATGGTTAGTCTTGTGGAGGAGTTAATCTATGGAGGAATGCACTTGGAAGTTAGAGCGGGATATGCGCAGCAAGTACTCATAAGTTTGATATACAACTATGTGTCATTGTTCTGTCTTGTGTAAAATTTGAGGACGAATTTTCTATAAGAGGGAAAGAATGTAAGATCCCTAATTTTCAAATAATTATTATATATATTATTTTAACCCTCGTATTGTGGACTTCGCGTATGTACTTTCATTTCGTGGAAATTTGATCATCGCTCGGATCTGTAATTTCGAGTCGAGCAGATAAGCTGCTAGAACCATTTCAGAACCGGGTCAAGATTATAGGCTATCCCACCATTTTCAGACGTTTTGGACTTGTTTCAGTTGTCAGATTTGGCATAGGTAAACTCGAACTCTACATTACTCAATTTTTGCCTTGTACTGGGTTAGAATAAAATTTATAAAATATTCGTGGATGATAAGAAAATTACGATTCCTATTGCAATAGCCTTATAATATTGTTAAGGACCGCGGGGCAGGTTTATAGAATTTTTAAAGTTAATTTGGATAGTTTTTGAAAAATATTAGTTTTGAAGTCTTATAATTGAGTTGTCTGATGTTGTGATTATTGCCTAGTTTGGAGGGCCTAGGAGGGGCCATATAATGATGATGAGATATGGGTTGAGTTTAGAAGTGTTATTTGAACCGTTTTGCAGGTTAGGTAGGTCCCAGGTATAGTCCGGATTGGGACCCCACAGGGTGCATTAGCTTTAGATAGCTATAGAAATTGTACTTAAAATTGGTATTTTACTCTCTGAGTTGAACGCTCACTCCTGTTCATCTATTTTTTCAGGCTACAGGAGGATTATTTGTTGTGGCTAACCTGTTCTTCTTCTTCGCAGGTCCATTAATAGTATTTAATGTATTTTGTACAATCGAGTTAAATTTTAGACTCCGCATGTGTTAGAAGTACTTATTTTTATTTTGGGCCTGTATTATAAAAGTTATGTTGGACCTGTAAAATTATTAACTGTATGTATGACTGGATGGGATAAGGGAGCTGAGCTCCCATTGGACTTTTGATATTATGAGCATGTAGAGGGTGAGCTGAGCTCTCCAATTTATTATATATTGTGTTTACAGGTCGAGCTAGTTAAAAACTTCCCGTTGAGCGGTCCATTTTATGGTCGGACTCTGTCCGGTTGAATTCTTGAAATTGGGCCTAAATGGGCCTTAGGATTGGGTTGAGGAATAGTTAGGCTTACTACGGGCCTCGGGGGCTTTAAGCTGGCCCAGGTCCTAGTTTCCCAATTTATTATATATTGTGTTTACAGGTCGGGCGAGTTAAAAACTCCCCGTTGAACAGTCCATTTTATGGTAGGACTTTGTCCGGTTGAATTCTTGAAATTGGGCCCAAATGGGCCTTAGGATTGGGTTGAGGAATAGTTAGGCTTACTACAGGCCTCGGGGGCTTTAAGCTGGCCCAAGTCCTAATGCCGGTCCGGCCCATAGGTTGGGTCGTGATATTTTGATTTTGATAAAATTAAATTTAATTTTAAAATGGAAATTTAATTATTTTATTTTTTTAATTTTCAGATATTTTATATACATTAATAACTAAAAAAAGTTAAAATAAAATTTTAAATATTTTATATTTTTAAATAATTTTTTAATTATACCAAGTATTAATTGATGGTGTAGATATATACAATTGTGAAATTTTGGGTCTTTAGGTTCAATGAGTAATTGAGAATTTAAAAGATTTGTGTTCCTTTTATTTCACTTTTAAAATGAGATTTGAAATATTTTAAATTTTTAAATAAAATTAATATAATTTTAACAAGTGTTAAATAATAGTTTATGTATATATATATATATATATATGTTCATTTAGCTTTTATGAGATAAAACTAATTTGACTTAAAAAAATTAAAATATTTAATATTTTTAAATTTATATATTAAAATATTTAACTAATACTTAAAAAAGATAAGCTAAAAATTAAATTTCAAATATATATTTTATCTTTTATAAATTATAAATATATTATATTTTTTAAATAAAATTTTATTTTTTTTAATTATGGCAAATGTTATACACACACATATGATTTTCTGATATTTTTAGCCAATTTAAAAAATAATTCTTAAAGTAACCACTAAATTTTATGATAATAAAAATTAATTTATTGTAAATAAATTATTAAATTTAATTAAAAAATTATGATCAATCAATGAACATTTTACATTATTATTCTAAATTAATTTTAAACTATAATATGTAATATATAAAATTAATTTATAATATTTTATTCTCACCAAATAAACTAAAAATTTAAAAGAAAAACTCTTCTAAATTTAGATTTCACAAATTATATATATATATATATATATATATATATATATATATATATATGATTTTAAACAATAATTTGTGATATACAAAACCAACTTATAGTGTTTTATTCTTACCTAATAAACTAAAAATCTAAAAGAAAAACAAAACTTTTGTAAATTTAGATATTTTGAAGTCATATAACCCATTTATAAAATTTATTTTTCATTTTTTAAATGATATATAACAATTTAATTGATACCACTCTCCAATTAACTAGGATTTGAATTTACAGCCTACTTTTAATTTCACTTAGATGTTTAAGAATTAGTATATTTTTGCGTGCATAATAATATAAAATAGCAATAGTAATCTAGCTAGCTAAAGGAATTAATATGGTGATGAAATGAGCAGAGGTTTCGATTAAATTCAGAATAGTTGTTTATTATTATATGCCTAATTAAGCTCTAGTTTATAAATATGGTCCTTGTTAGTGGATATGTGGAACGAGCAGATTCTGCTGGTTAAGGGGTTATCAAGAAAAAATTTATTTTAATACATTAAGTAATATTTACATATGGAAATTGAAGCTTGAATATAGAAACTCTATGTTATCAAGTATAATATTTTTTATATGGTTTATTCATGGCAAATGTGGCAGAAGAAATCTACAATCTGACAGGTCGATTTTTAATTTTATCAGATTGATTGATTGGTTGAATTCTGAAAACATTGTTGTTAATTAAGTATGTCAAGTTAATTATTATAAAAACTAAAATTTTTATAGTTTATGCATTTATAAACTCAAACATGGTAGAATATAATCAAAATTTTGTAAAGGAAAAGAGGAAAAGGTAAATAAGAAAAAAAAAATTTTTTAGGTAGATTCAATCTAGCACAGTATTACAGTATTATAAAATCGTAAAATAATTTGATTGTCGTATTAGTTAATAGATAATGTAAAAGACTGGTCAGTTTATTTAAAAATCTTTCGTATCTATAATTATATAAATATAAAAAAATGAAAATTAAATCACATGTTTATTTATGATTGTATTATTATAAAATTATTATATTGATTTAATTTATAGATGACATGATCTAAGAAAATTTAGAATGATTTTTTTTTTTTTATCATGACGAAGATTTTTTAAGATAAAAGAAGAAATTACATGTTCTTTAACTTTATTGTTACAAGACACCTATCTTTAATTAGGATCGATTCGATATAACAATTAGTGTTTGGATTGATGTGCATTCAGAATTCAGACCCCTCAAAAATGAAAGTTGCAATAACATAGTAGAAGTTGTAGAACCATGGGTGATAATTCACTCGGTATCTAGGCGAAGCGTACCAGAGTCCTGGTTGATTTGGATGATTTCAGTAAATTATCTTAAAAAGAATTTCACTTGCACACTTATTGTAACGATTCTCCGATCCTGGATTGCTATCAGTATCTTTATTTATTTATTTATTCTGTATTTGCAGAATCTCGGTATCTCGAGCTCGGGAATTGGCAAATTCCTCAAGAAGGGAAGCGAAATTACATTTGGTACTTGAATTTGCATGGATAAATGGTTGTAATGGAAAATTTTTGTTTCCTTCCATTTCTCTTCGTTCTCCAACAGCGTGGCTCTGTAGAAACAAGTTTATATATGAAGGCCATCGGCTCTTTGGTGATTTTGCAGCTGCTTTCAACCGAGCAATCACATTTGAAATATATGTTTCAGCATTTTGAGGGTCTGCAAGACCTGTTCCTGAAGAAATTTGCCATCTAGTTTCACCTATCTGAACCGAAATATTTGTGATTCCAACTTTTTCCAGTGCTGAAAGAAAAGCATCTATCAACCCATAAGCACAAGCAGGTTCGTATATCCAACGTCTCCATCTTGAACCATCGCATTTGGACGAGCTAAGCAGAGCATATTCCTGGTAAATGTTGGTATATAATTAAGCTGAATCATTCATAAAGGCATAATACATAATATGACAGGGCCATGTTACTTCATAAATTCAACAATGGGTTGGATGGTTAACAAATTAGCAGGATTGAATTGCCCAGCAGATGGAGGGTAAGATTGTTCCAGCCCATTAGCTCAATATCACCATCAATTGTTAATGCATCTTTAAGGGCTTGCATAGCAGAAACCAAGGCTCCAGCTAATCTATCCTATCATTGAAAAGAATACAAAGTCTTTTAGAAGCCTTACCTTATTTATATTTTATGGATGAAAAGGGAAAAAGAATTAAACAATTAAGTCGTTAATATAAAACACGACTTGTATTTTCTTTTGGAGAGGCATAAGTCGGATTTTATAGTCACGACTTTTATAAATGGCTTCTAATTCACCTTAAATTTGTAAATTTTTGTTCTTTTTTTTAAACGCGCTGAACTTGTAAAATTCTCGGTAGGTTACTAGTGTATGGAAGAGAGGGGAAACCATGTGAAGTTTCTGATGGATTTTCTGAAAGGAAAATATTATTTGATATGCTTCTTCGGTGGACTTGTTTCTTTCATTTATATAAGAAGAGCTGCAACTTCCATAAATGAAACAATAATAAATTAATAACAAGCTAAAATGGAATTATCAGCACCTCAGAATCTAATCAAAATGGATTCACCACAAGCATACCATTTTGATTTGGGCCACCAACACCCCCTCTGAAAGATTAGGAATTACCAAGGCCAACCTTTATACTGAGTGCTAATTATAATAATTATAATTACAGGTGTTGAAGGCTGATAGACTTAATTACCCAAGTGATTTATATGTATCCACTCTTGTAAATTTCATTAATTTTTTGTTATCTTGCTAGAAGCCAAATTCAATTCAAAATAGATTTGTAAATAGTGTTCAGTTGCATCTGCAACTGGGTAGTCAGCCTCCAATTTGCAAGTTTTATCAATTCATAAAAAACAAACATATTAATGGAAGCAAGATATTTCCCATCCAAGTGAGACTTTTATGTGGAACATATTTGCAGGAGGAAGAGAGACAAGAAGCACAGACTTTGATTCACTAATCAAAAGTGCAAAACTTTGAACTAATATTTTTATAAATAAATTCTTAATAGTAAATCAATTTTGAATCTTCGTGGTTTGATATATTTTTCATTAATATACTTATGCTACATTATATTTTTTATTTTTCTAATATTTTTTAACTAATAATGTGATCTTTTTAATTCAAATATTAGAGAAATTTTCTTTACATCAAAAAGAAAAAAATTTAAGAAAATATTTCAATTTCATTCATATTAGAAACTTCAAAGGTATTATATCTAAAAGCACTTATTAAAAATATAATTAAGATAAATTATTTAATTATATTAGTTAGATAATAAAATATTTCATATTAAAAAATTGTGAAAGGCAGTCATTAGATATATAAAAAGATAGAGATGTAATTAAAGGAGACCGGGCAAAGCCATACTCTCATTGTTCTTATCTCAAATAAAAATAAAATTAAATAATTTTATTTCATATTAAATTAAACAACGTAATGAGATTGAAATTTAGTGATAAATTAAATAATCATATGTGAAATTAATAACACGTATAAATTGAGATATTATTTTTATTTATTTTATTTTAAAAATCTTTTCAAATTATAAAATATTAAAATTTAAATTTTTAATATTTTAAATAGTTATAAAATATAAATGAAAAGTTATCAAAGCCCAACCTGGACTAACTGGTGGCATACGGGAAACTTATATCAAGCATAGGTGTCCAGTTTTTAGTTTTAACTAAAAATGTTGTATTATTTATTTGTATACGTACGTGGATTATTTAATTTATAGATTTAATAATGATATTAAATAATAAATTTAACTCCGCCTAAGTAGTTTGCGCTTAGCCGGTCCCAAACCCGGATAAAGGAGGAGGGTTGCGGTAGGTGACAATCAGCGTAAAAATTTCGTCACACCCTATGATATGGATTCAAAAGATATAAACGTTGGGGCGTCCTCTACTAACGACGCGCTACATCGGAGCCCGGATGTAGTGATAAATATGTAAGGGTGTAGGGCATTCACCGAAAGCGACGCGCCATGCCAGCGCCCGGGTGTGGTGTTAAGTGAGCAAGGGTTCCCACATCATGGACGGGTGTGGGTAAAGAAGTTAGTCCATAGGACAGAGAGTAGAACAAATAGTGGAACAGAACACAAGATAGACATAGAAAACAATAGAAGATATCATAGAAGGAGACCAATTAGGAAAAAGTAGGATAGGAGGAGGATCAGGGTTGGTACTTAGAATGTTGGATCACTTACAGGAAAATTAATGGAGCTTGTGGATACCTTGGAAAGGAGAAGGGTGAATATTGCTTGCATTCAGAAGACTAAATGGGTAGGAGAGAAAAGTAAGGAAGTGGCTAATTCAGGGTACAAACTGTGGTTTACCGGAAATGAGAGAAAGAAGAACGGAGTGGGTATAATCATAGACAGAACATTGAAAGACGCAGTAGTAGCTGTGAAAAGAGTAGGAGATAGAATTATACTAGTAAAGCTAGTACTAGAAGGAGAAACAATAAATATAGTTAGTGCTTATGCCCCACAAATAGGACTAGACAGTGAGAGTAAACAAAGGTTTTGGGAAGATATGGATGATTTAATGCAAAGCATACCGAATGAAGAGAATGTTTTCATTGGTGGAGATTTGAATGGACATGTAGGAAGTGATAGGCAAGGTTATGAGAATGTTCATGGAGGTTTTGGTTTTGCAGTCGAAATGAGGAGGGAAAAAGCATCCTGGATTTTGCTATGGCATACGACCTAATACTAGCAAATACCTACTTTATAAAAAGAGAGTCACATTTAGTGACTTTCAAAAGTGGGCAACATAGAAGCCAAATCGACTTCCTCTTAACCAGGAAGACAAATAGAGCTCTATGCAAGGATTGCAAGGTCCTTCCAGGAGAGGCTTTAATAAGTCAACATAGGTTGGTGGTCTTGGATGTCAAGTTTAGGAACAATTCAAGTAAGGTCAGAAGAAATAGTGTAGCTCGAACAAAGTGGTGGAAGTTCAAAGGAGTAAAACAAGTGAAGTTCAAAAATGAGCTTCTCGAGTCCGAAGTATGGAAGCTAGATATGGAGGCCAATGATATGTGGATACAGATGGCATTAAAGATTAGAGAAGTAGCTAGAAAAGTACTTAGAGAGTCTAAAGGAGGCAGTGAAGAGAAAAAGGGAATGGTATAAGAAATTACCTAAATGTGATAATAATGAGGCATATGAACAGTACAAGATAGCAAAGAAAGAGGCAAAAAAGGCAGTTAGTCAAGCAAGAGCACAGGCCTTTGAAAAGTTATATGAGAAACTTGGAACTAAAGAAGGGGAGAAAGATATTTATAGATTAGCAAGGAGTAGAGAAAGGAAATGTCAAGATCTCAATCAAGTTAGGTGCATTAAGGATAAAGAAGGAAAAGTGTTGGTGAAAGATGAGGACATTAAAGAAAGATGGAGAAATTATTTTAATGATCTCTTTAATAATAGTCAAAATGGAAATAGCGTGAATATAGATTATATAACAATAGAAAAGAATGTAAATTATACTAGAAGGATTAGATCTTTAGAAGTAAAGGAAGCACTTAAGAGAATGAAAGTGGGTAAAGCCTCTGGGCCCGATGAAATACCAATTGAAGTGTGGAAGTATTTTGCAGATATGGGAGTGGCATGGTTAACTAAATTATTTAATAAGATTCTAAACTCAAAGAAAATGCCTGATGAATGGAGGAAGAGTATTTTAGTACCTATTTTCAAAAATAAGGGAGACATACAGAGTTGCTCAAACTATAGGGGAATTAAACTCATGAGCCATACTATGAAGTTGTGGGAGAGAGTTGTGGAGCATCGATTACGTCATGATACTTCTATCTCTCTCAATCAATTTGGTTTCATGCCCGGTCGTTCAACTATGGAAGCGATCTTTCTCATTAGAAGCTTCATGGAGAAATATAGAGATGTGAAGAAAGATCTACACATGGTTTTTATTGATTTGGAGAAGGCTTATGATAGTGTTCCAAGAGAGGTCTTATGGAATGTGTTAGAACAAAAGAGGGTATCTATTAGGTACATACAAGTATTGAAAGATATGTGTGAAGGAGCAACTACTATTGTGCGCACAGTGGGAGGAGACACAAGAGATTTTCTGATCTTAATTGGATTACACCAAGGATCAGCCATAAGTCCTTACCTTTTTACATTAGTTTTAGATGAACTGACGAAACATATACAAGAGAGTATTCCTTGGTGCATGATGTTTGCGGATGATATTGTTCTGATAGATGAGACACGAGAAGGAGTCAATAGGAAGCTAGAACTTTGGAGAAGTACTCTAGAGTCAAAGGGTTTTAAGTTAAGTAGAACGAAGACAGAATACATGCATTGCAAGTTCAGTGAAGGCCAAACTGGTGATAGGGAAGGAGTTAGTTTGAATGGAGTGGTACTGTTCCAAAGTAATCACTTTAAATATCTAGGCTCAGTCCTTCAACTAGATGGGGGATGTGAGGAGGATGTTAGTCATAGGATTAAAGCCGGATGGTTGAAGTGAAGACGTGCCACGGGAGTTTTATGTGATCGTAAGATTCCCAATAAATTAAAAGGAAAATTTTCTGCATGACCATACGACCGGCTATGTTATATGGTAGTGAGTGTTGGGCACTGAAAGAGTCGTATGCATCTAAGATAAGAGTTGCAGATATGAGAATGTTAAGGTGGATGAGTGGCCATACTAGACTAGATAAAGTCCGTAATGAAAGTATTAGAGAAAAGGTAGGAGTGGTGCCAATTGAAGATAAGTTGAGAGAAGGGAGATTAAGGTAGTTTGGTTATGTGAAGCGTAAACATGCGGAGACTCCAATTAGACAAGTAGAGCACATTAGGTTAGAGGATAGAAAGAAAAAAAAGGGGTAGACCTAAATTGACTTGGAGGAGAGTAGTACAACATGACTTAGAAGCATTACACATTTATGAGGATTTAACCCAAAATCGTTCAAAGTGGAAAAAGCGAATCCATATAGCCGACCCCAAATTTTTGGGATAAAGGCTTAGTTGAGTTGAGTTGAGTTGAGTATTAAATAATAAATTTACTATTTAAATAGATTGAAATAAGTTTATAATGGATCAGGTTTTACATAAATTCATTAGGGGAAAGGAGTCCAACTCTCAGTCTTTTTACATTCTGACAACCTCATTCAATATTAAACAAAATTTTAACATTTTCCAAACGTAAGATATTGAGTATTGTAAACCTATCTTATCCATTCTTTTTCTTTTGATTTTGATTATTTACAAAAAGCCAATAGATACAAGCTTAATTTCATATACACATATTTACTTAATTATGTAATCTTGAATAGTATATTATATTTAACATAAAATTGAACCCATCTTTTTTGATTTTTCAATCTATTACTTCTTCAGTTTTAATTAATATTTTAAAATTTTTTGGCAGTTTATTTATGGAATGTCCAAAATTGGAGTTCCTTTGGCTATTTGTTTCTAGAGAAATTGTTCCCAAATCCTTTGACTGTTTGTTTCCAAAGAAAATATTATAAACTGATAAATCAAATGGGACAAAAATTTTTTAGTTTGATGTTTTAATTTTCAATTTTGCAGTTATTTAAATTTGGTTGAATTTCAACCATTTGCACGAGCTAATTAAGAAGTTGAAACCTAAGTGATGACTTGGACCTGCAGGGTCAATGATTACATCTCAATGATATACCTGGTCTTTTATTTATAAAAAATAATAAATAAATAAATTGTTGAAATATTACAAACTTTGGATTGGTTATCAGTTATATATTATCATTAAAAAACGATAAAAGGGTAATTTAATATCAAAGTTATCTTTTATTGACCTAAGACTTCAATTCTTGCCCAATTATCTCTGGAAACCTCTCCTTCTACTCTTCCATTTTTTTTCATTTTTTTCTTTCTTTTGTCCAATCTCTTCTTTAGGTGAGACTATCATTGAATATTTTCCCAGCTTCCTTCATTTATTTTCTATTAATTTTTATTGTTTTCTTTAATAATTCTTAAATTTATATTTATCTAAAATAAATTTTAGACATATCTCTTCAAATCTATTATTAGTAATAGATTTTAATAAATAAATTATCATATCTATCATTGTCGTAGATTTTGAGCTTTTATGGTGTTTTTATTTTTATTTTTTTTATTATTAAGATATATATTTTTTTTTATATGAGTATTCTATGAATTACAGATGCTACTTTAAATAAGATATTTAAATTTGAAGGTTATCTGATGAAATTTATGAAAATATTATGAAATCGAAAAATGAAATATAAAGTCCGTCTATTAGTCAATTTATATGTTTTGTCAATACTATTATATTTTTTAAGCTTTTTATATGAGTAGTTAGTTTCATTTATACAAAATATAATATGTTATATTTATACTTCTATTTGATACTTTATATATAATTAATGAAATAATTTTTATTTTTATTAAAAAAATTCAATTCTTAGTACGACTAGAATTTCCAAGATTATTATTAATATTGAATTAGTTTCATACTCATTTAATTACGATATATTATAATTTACTATAATATATATTTTTTATACATATCTTCCCTTATTACATGATTTCTAATTAACTTAGCTAGGATGAAAATTCTCATTAAGCTTTTCTTTAATAACAAGTAACACATGATAAAATTTGCAATGAAATGTCAATTTTAATAAAATTTTAGATAGTGATTTTTGAACCTTTTCACATTTTAACAATCATAGATATCTCAGGAAATTAAACAAATTTAGCTAGACAAGTATACAGTAATCTTTGATTTTTAGAACACTCTTGCGGCATTTATCAGTCATCACATTAACGTGTGGTGTTAAATTTCTTTGAATTTAGCAAAAATCGACCAGCTGTTCATCCTTTTGACTTGGAATTTGTAGCATATGCGATACATGAGTGTCACCTTCCTCACCTGCTACCATTCTATAATTGGCTGTTTTTCTTATTTCTCCATCAATTTCAACTTACCAGAAAGCTAAAGCCACCCAAATTTATACCGTCTATTACAAGTTTATGGCATTGTTAAGTAAACAAAACCGTGTCGCTTCTAATCCTATTTAACTTTATTAATTTTAAAATCTCACATCAAATCGGTATACCACGAGGAAGTCAGAAATTTAAATGAGGGGTCCAATTCAAGCTATAATCCAAATCTTCAAAGCAACTACGATGAGAAAATAAAGCAATGATCAGCAACGAGAAGAAGGAACCAAACTACATACAAATCCATCTCTAAACAATCAGTCATCTTCTGTGTACATTCATCGAATATGCAAAATAACATGTCCAATTTCACTACTAGATAAATCTATTCTGCAGCCGAACAATTGATTTCACTGGTCATTATTTTACAAATATAAATATAAAATTAACCGTAAGTACTTTTTTCTTAAGTAAAAATATAATATGGCTTTCAATAGTTTAATAAAAGTATAAATCCTTCTTCTTTCTGTGCAAGCAATCAAGTTTTACCAAAAAAGAATGGAGTAAACAAGTAGTTCTGAAAAATACTAAAAGCTTGAATGCTTCATAAAAATTTAAAGCTTCTAAAGATAGAGTAACTGAAGAATTAACTTTTGGTTTGATAGCGGTAGCTTTGATAATCTTGTGGGAAGGTGAAGAAAATGGAGAGGAACTTGGCTCTTAGTTGTAATTTTGGTGAAGAACATTTTGGGTCAGGATGATAAAAGGCTTAACACCCCTCATTTTTATTACTTTTTCAAGGAGAGAGGTGCTTTCGCATTTTCTTAACCCGAAATGGCTAGGGAGAAGAAAGGTTCCTTTTTTAGGGTACTCTCAAAAATAGATTCAATAGAGATGAGGTGGAGCCTGTAGCTCAGAAGATTAGAGCAAGTGTATGAAATTACATATATACCCTCAAAAGTTTTTTAAATTTCAGAGGGCAAATGCCTCTTGCCCTACATTGGCTCAATCACTATGCTAATATCAATATCAATTTTGCTACTTTACTTAATTTAATAGTTGAAAGCATGATATTCACTTTTGTAGGCTCGTATAGAGGTTAAGTCAGAAATTTTTTTTGAAGGACCCAAATAATAACGGAGCTACACACTTTTAAATATGTTCAATTGAACCTCTCAACTTTATAAACCTTTTTTTTTTATAAAATATATACAATATATAATATATTTTTAATAATTTCCATTGCAATTAACAACGTTGTTAATATTTTAAATGTTATTTAAAAATTTGAGACATATATAAAAATATTTTATGTTTAAATTATATTATGTAACATAAATAAAAAGAAAATACTCTTAATTTGCAATCGTTATTTTAATATTTTAAGACAATTATAAAATGTCTTGATTGATATATTTTTTTAATATATGAAATAATCACAATTATTACAACTGAAATTAACCAAAGGTAAAATCAAAATACATTTACAAGTGCAAAGAAAGTATATAATAATTAAATTTAAATGTGCTTAAATTCAATTCATTATAAATTAAGGCTCATACGTAAAATTTATATGTAAAATAAATAAAAATTACTTATTTAGATATATATTTATATTTAGAGCTTATAATAAATAAAATTTAACTTAGAATTTACTGTCTATCAATGCATAATAAATAATCAATCATATCATATTTATTACAACCAAAATTTACCAAAAGTGAAGCAACAGTAAATTTACAAATGTAAATTAAAGCAAATTAAATTTGAATTACCATTTCAAATCAAAAGGTATATATTTATTTATAAGCAAAGATTTATTATTAATAATGAAACCTAAAAAGCTTAGTATGAACATTACTAACTATAACCAAGCTAGTAAGTTACTTCAATCCACTCATCTTAGGCAATGGCTGCAAATTGAGCAGGCAAAGAGATGAATCAGATTATAATTAATTAATCTTAATTATATTGCATGCATTAATCAAATAAAAGAACCAAAAGAGAAGCATTTCGTGGAAGCAGAAACCAGAAATCCAGATGACTACTGAGTAGAGGAGCGAGGTCCCACATTATACTCTGCAACTGCTTTGGTCTTCCATGCTTCCATTCCATCCAGTCCAAGCCGAAGGCGGAGGACAAATGATATGATGGTCCAACTTTAGGTTCTAATTACAGTGAATTTTAATAATTAATTTAGACAACTTGTTAATTGAATATTAATTAACCCGGAGACTGATCACTTTCACGTGGAACTTTGCTTGTCTTTTTACCAATTTTCTTTTCGGCATCAAACTGCCCTGCCTCGTTGAAAATTCTTCATGGGTGGGGTCCTATATATAGTCCGATTCGACGTTCTGAGCAGCCTCGCCTGCCGTCTGAAGTAAAATATTTAGCCGTCAACTTGCTGTAAACAATTTTTCTATAATTCCAACTCCAAAATTTGGTGCAAACCCATTTTATTTTTCTCTTTTCCCCTTTGTTAATTCGCAAAATTATGAATATTTGAGGCATTATTTTTTAATGTATTAAATATATTTTATAATTTAATTTTATTTAATTAAGTAGTTAATAGTTGATTTTTAATTTTTAAAATTTTTAATCATTGAATTTAAATGTTTAATAAATAATTTTTAAATTAATTTTTTAAAAATTTAGCAGTTAATTATTCAAAAATTTTAACTATAATAATGAAAATTGAGACTTTTTATCGTCAACTTTTTGACTCTTCAAATATTTGTTAGTTGTCAATATTTAACTATTATTAATCGCCAAGAGCTGAATATAATCATTGAATCAAAAGGATCATATATATATATATCATTTGGTACAAAATCATATTTTGTTTGATATTTATGAAATGTGAAATTAGGGTTTGAAGTTAGGATGTGAAGCATAGAGATGTCAATTGTCACTAAAGAAGTGCCAACAAAAAGTTCTTAGAAAGGAGGAATATTGCTTTACCATCACAGGTAAAAAAGAACTTGATTGAAATGGAGTATTCAAAAGCTCTAAGATGCTTCCCAGGTAAACTCAGTTTTGTTTTGCAGGAAATATTTTTATGAAAAATATTTATTTTTTATTTTTTAATATTTAAAATATTTTAAAAAATAAATTAATAAAAAATATTTTCTTAAAAAATTAAATTATTTTTAAAGAAAGTAATTTTTTTTAAAATAAAAAATTATTTTCTAAACTTTAACAATTTTATTAAAATATAAATACTTATACATGTGTAACATAAATATATATTATTAATTTAATATTATAATTAAATAATAAAAATAAAATATTTTATAAAAAAATAATTTTTATTAAAAATATTTTTTATATATAAATTATTTTTCATAAAATAAATAAAACCTAAGCATAATCCAAAAATGTGACAACAAAAGTTATAGTTTCTATCATGATCATGAATAGCAATACCTTCAACTTTTAGGTGTATATGCAGGGGTCCCATACTATTTTTTTTGTCCTCCTGAGCCACAAATCATTATCATAAGAAGATGCTGCTCCATTGTCAATGGCATGTGATTTTGAAATATTTTGACCTAAACCTACTCCATTAAATTTATATTTTTCCTTGTTTGTTTTACAGGTCAAAACTTCAAAACAAGATTTCTCTATCAAGGTTAATTGTTTCTTTAAGAGAGCAGCATCAACCTAAAATAAACAAAGGAAAATTATTAAAAAGTATTTTATAGTTTTAATACTCTGTAATTAATTTCATTTTTTTATAAGATATTTTTTATATAAAATTAAAGAAGAAAAACTATTAAATTGAAATTTCCTAGAAAACGAGATGACATAAGGTGATGAAAAAATCCCTCAGAGAGTAATATAACTTAAGTAGAAAGTTGTAAAAATAAATAAATAGCAACTAGTAAAACAAACTAGAAAGATCAAAGATAAAAATTAAAAAGTTCAAATTTTAAAATAAACAGAATCCTACAAACTTAAAATTATCTAGAACAGCAGAAAAAAAATGAGTAGGGAGAGAAGTAATAGAAAGTAGAAGCTGGCAATGTGATACAGTTTGTATTTGAAGCTGGCATCAAAGAGCTTGGCTAGAGATAAATGTGAAAACCAATTGATTGAAACCCAAAACAAGGATTAAATTAAAATTAGAGCCGAGCAATAAAATCCTGATTTCTCTCCACACCATTTTTTACTAAAAAATCTGTAATCGAATTCCTTTCACGAAAAGTGAAAAAAAGACACATTGTAAATATGAAATCTTAAATTATCGATGAAACTAAACTCATTTAAGAGATGCTACGGCTTTTTACCAGGAGGTGAGGAGATTCAATTGATGACGTTTGATGAATCAGATTCCACAATCAAATCCAGTCTTGCAATGGAAGGGCGATCCAAAGATAGTTGCAGGGCTTTGATTTAAAACAATTAATTTCATTTGCATGAAAACTTTAAATATTTTAATTTTGTTAATGATTCACTATATAAATATTAAGAGTTAATTTAAATAGCAATAAAGATTCATTCAGTTTAAAAGTTTCAGGTTGAAATTCACATCAATAACATTTTTAATATTCATATATTTCTTATCAATGTTTGATGATGAGAGTGTTTAAATTTTTTTTAATAACAGATTTTATCATTTTAATCACATAGGATAATGGCTTATCAAAATATAAATAATTAAAAAAAAAAGCCTATTTGAAAATAATCCAATAGAAGCGGCATTTTTTATACTTTTCAAAAATAAAAAAACAAGGTTTTTAGGTCTAACTTGTCATCCTAATGGCGTAGTCTGCTTCCACCAGAACCACTACCATTGGCCAGCCAATGAGGTTCTTCATTTGTATGTGAACATCCTTAAGTAGTTCTCACCGCTCTGTTTCTTCTAGATATCTGTTCTCTTGTTATCTTTGTATTTCTCAGGCATTGAAAAAAAAAATTATGGCTTTCATGAGCAAGAAATCTATTTTTCTTTTCTCATTCTTTTTTTCTCTGTTCTCTCTGGTTCTCTTCTGCCATGCAATTGACAGAATCACAAAAGGTCAATCAATCAAAGATGGTGAAACCTTAGTATCAGCTGATGAAAATTTTGAACTGGGATTCTTTAACCCTGGAAATTCTTCTTTGCGATATTTTGGTATATGGTATCACAAGATTCCGGGTCAGCCTGTCATCTGGGTCGCTAATAGAGAGAATCCAATCTCTGGTACAAAAGGGTCCTTTGCTTTCGGTGAAGATGGAAATTTTACAGTTAAAGACGGAAACAATATTTCAGTTTGGTCGAGTAATTCTCCAGTTCCTTCTGTAGACTCAGCAGTAGCAATTCTTGAAAATGAAGGTAATCTCAAACTATTGGGCAGTGACAATATCACTGTCTATTGGGAAAGCTTTGACAATCCAACGGATACGTTTTTGCCAAACATGAGAATTCTGGCTTCATCGGGAGTGCAAAAGAGCTTCAGTTCTTGGAAATCTGCGACTGATCCTTCACCAGGAAACTTCGCCATGGGAGTTGATTCTAACGGAGCACCACAAATGGTGTTATGGGAGAATTCAAGAAGGCGATGGAGAAGCGGGTACTGGGATGGACAAATATTTACAGGAGTGCCAAATATGACATCCATAGCTAATTTCAAATACGGATTTAAGTATATAAATGATGGTAATGGAAATTATTATTTTACGTATAATCCAGCAAATAGTTCTGATTTCATGAGGTTTCATATAACTTGGGATGGATATGAAGAACAGTTGAAATGGAATGAAAGCGAAAACAAGTGGGATCGGATGCAAATACAGCCCGCTAATAACTGTGAACTCTACAATTATTGTGGCAATTTCGGGGTTTGTAAGGCATTAGCTAATCCCGAATGCAGATGTATGGAAGGGTTTGTTCCAAGGAATCAAGAGCAATGGGCAAAGGGGAATTGGTCAGGTGGGTGTGTAAGAAGGACAGAATTGCAGTGCCTGAAGAATATCAGTACAGCAGGGGAAGATGGTTTTAAAGAGTTAAAATGCAATAAATTGCCAGATTTTGCTGTTGTCTATGGGGACCTCTTTGAGGATTGTCAGAAAAGGTGTTTAAGCAACTGTTCATGTAATGCCTTTGCAAGAGTTGAAAATATTGGATGCATGATATGGAATGGGGACTTGATTGATGTCCAGGATTTTGGCAAACCTGGGCTCGTTATGCAACTACGTCTCGCTGCTTCTGAATTTGGTAACTCCATTTTCACTTTTCCTT
This sequence comes from Hevea brasiliensis, assembly GCF_030052815.1. Lineage (NCBI taxonomy): Eukaryota > Viridiplantae > Streptophyta > Magnoliopsida > Malpighiales > Euphorbiaceae > Hevea > Hevea brasiliensis. The sequence continues at coordinate 93,659,422 of NC_079503.1, forward strand.
GCTTTTGTTTGGTTATTAGAATTTCAATAGATGATTATGGTTTCAAATTAAAAAGGAGATAAAAATTTAGGTGCCTAATAATAAAAATCCCAGAAAATTCAAGACATGTTGAGGGTTCTAGTTTGGTGACTTGTCTGTCATGCTAATGTACTGATCAACCAATCTAGTTAACTTTTTCCTACTTCTGTTTATTTTAGATGAATAAAAAGAGAGAACAATCAGAAATCTTGCAACAATCTTGATGTTCTGATTTGGTTGCTTAATGCAGATAGCAAAAGAAAATTATCTGCAGGTGTGATTGTGCTAATTGTTGTGGCTGGAGTGGTCTTCCTAGCTATATCTGTATGGCTACTCTGGTGCCTAAAAAGAAAACTCAAAGGTGAGATTTTCAATTTTCTTGTTTGTTCAGTTAAAGGTTTCAAAATGCATCTCAGAGAACATATTTTTGACTCTTTATACTTACATTTTTCTTCTTTTTTCTCAGCTTCAGTTTTGCCCACAGCTGCCTCAGTTTCATTGATAAGAAAGAGTGAGATGCCATTTTCTGATATGAGCAAGAGTAAAGAATATTCATCGGAGATGTCTGGACCAGCTGACTTAGTCATTGACGGGAGCCCAGTAAATGGTCCTGATTTGCCATTGTTCAATTTCAAATCTGTAGCAGAAGCTACAAACAATTTTTCTGAAGAAAACAAGCTTGGGCAGGGGGGATTTGGTCATGTCTACAAGGTGAGTGTTTATGTTAATCATGTGCATGAAACTTGAAAAGCATAGATTATAAGTACTGAAGATAACCATATATCTTTTAACTTTTGATGACAGGGAAAGCTTCCTGGAGGAGAAGAAATAGCTGTAAAGAGGCTGTCAAGAATCTCTGGCCAAGGCTTAGAGGAGTTCAAGAATGAAATCATACTGATTGCAAAATTACAACACAGAAATCTTGTTAGATTACTAGGCTGCTGTATTCAGGGAGAAGAGAAGATGCTGCTTTATGAATATATGCCCAACAAAAGCTTGGACTTCTTTCTTTTTGGTAGATTCCTTTTACTTTGATGTTTGCTTAAAATCCATGTGAAGACACAAAAGTAAGTTTTCTTATAGATTGCTAATCATTTTCATTTTATTGTGAACACAATAGCAGACCCTGCAAAGCAGGCATTATTAGACTGGAAGAAGAGGTTCAGTATTATTGAGGGGATTGCTAGAGGTCTTCTTTATCTCCATCGAGATTCAAGACTCAGAATCATTCATAGGGACCTAAAGGCGAGCAACATTTTGTTGGATGAGGAAATGAATCCAAAGATTTCAGACTTTGGTATGGCCAGAATATTTGGGGGAAACCAAAATGAATTGAACACAAATCGAGTTGTTGGCACATAGTAAGTATGAATTGTCTATCAGATGATTCATAATTCAGCTCTGTCAAACAATTAAATTAAGCTTAATGTAACTTGTCGCTTCCGAAATTGCAGTGGTTACATGTCACCTGAATATGCAATGGAAGGCCTATTTTCTGTCAAGTCAGATGTCTATAGCTTTGGAGTGTTACTATTAGAGATTGTGAGTGGCCGGAGGAACACCAGCTTTCGTTTAACTGATCATGTCAGCCTCGTTGCTTATGTAAGTACATCTGAAATGTTTTATAGTTAAGCTTACTTTAATGATATAATCCAAATTTTCATGTCATTTATTCTCCATTTATCAATGTTCATCCATAAAAGGTTATTGTTGGTTCATCTCAGGCATGGGACGTTTGGCATGGAGATAAAGCAATGGAGGCAGTTGATCCATCAATTCGAGATTCGTGTTGCGAGAATGAAGTATTAAAATGCATACAAGTAGGGATGTTGTGTGTGCAAGATTCTGCAGTTCAAAGACCAACCATGTCATCTGTGGTGTTAATGCTTGAAAGCAATAATCCAACTCTGCCATTGCCTAGGCAACCTACTTATACTTCAATGAGAACCTCCATGGATACACTTGAAATCGATCTTGAAGGCCAGGAAATTGTATCCTCAAATGATGTGACTGTTACAATGATTGATGGAAGATGATTAACATTTTTTTTTTCCTTTCCCTTTGCGCTATTTTTATATGTACTTCAATTCAATATACTTATCAACATCTGTGTAGCGTTTTTGTCAGTCAATTTTGGACCTGCATCTTGCTTATTACTGTTTTCATACTGGAATTTGTTTCCATTAACTTTTCTATGTGGGTAGCAAGAAATTCCAGAACTAGAGTGACATGGGGTTGAGTTGAAGCATTGTCATTACAGGCCTAGAGAATGAGAATTGCAATTTCTGGAAGCAGAATCTGTGAAACAAAGAAAAGAATTTAATATAAGAAGTCAATGTTTGTTGATCAGCTCAGGACAAAATATACCCATCTCCATCTGTAACATAAATTGCATATGTCTTTGTCTTCGTCCGCCTGATGAATATCAATGGTGTGTTTTGGCCTCTTGTGCAATTAAAAATGATCATATGCAGTTATGGCTGGATCAGAGGAAATGTGGTCAACCAGTGGTCATTCTAAATTCTAAATTCTGATCCAAATGAACTTCATTTATTGATATTCGAACTCGAGACCTCGTAATCCTGGATACGACTTCCATCATTGGTAGTTTATGTTTAAATGTTAGTTGTAACAAACAAACTTTTAAGAGTTGAGTCTGAGCTGTCCTGAGCTCAACTACTCCAAATAAAAGAAGTTTTATTAGAAATGCCATTATTAACAAGAGCTTAAAAGCAGGACTTAAAATTTGCTTTAGGGACTCCCCTGTTTGTAATTAAGGTTGTGCACAATATATTTTAAACCTTCAATTCTAGCTAAACTAAACCCATTTTAATAATTTGACTTGAGTTGACTCTTGATCCAATTTGATTTGACAAAATAAAAAAAAAAAATCTGATTTATTTTATTTTTAAGGAATCAAATCAAATTATAAGCATACATTTCATATATTAATGGTTAATTAATTTTTATAATATTTTCTAATATTATTAAATTCTTATATTGTAAATAATGTTATTAAATTTTTATTTTTTAAATAAAAATTAAATTCAAACCATTTTAAAAATAAATGAAATTGTAATATTTGATTTAATTTAATTTTTATAAATAAATGATTTGATTTAATTAAAAATTATCAAATCATATTTTTTTAGTTTAATTTAAAAATTACTATATCAAATCGGCACATGTACCCCTATTTATAGGTTTAGTAGTATATTTGAAAAATCAAAATTGATCCATTCTTTTTTTTTTTTTCAATTCAGTTTGATTTTAATTATTATTTTTAAAAATTTTAATTTATTAATTCAATAAGAAAAAATCAAATTAACTAATCCGAACGAAAGTTTTATCTCATATACATGTGCATGCAGTCAAATCCTTAATTTGACACTGCCAACCTCTTGAATCATTCTCTCCCTCTGGCCTGAATCTTGATTCTCAGGCAGACAATCTCAGCCCCAGTCTATGTGGGCTAGCAAGAAATTCCAGCACTAGCAATAACATGGGGTTGAGTTGAAGCATTCTCATTACAGCACTATCAATGACATGGGGTTAGCAAGGGAATTGCATTTCTGGAAGCAGAATCTATGAAACGAAGAAAAAAAAGTCAACGTTTGTTAAGGACAAAATGTACCCATCTCAATTTGTAACATATATCACTAAATTGCATATATCATTGTCTATGTCCACCTAATGAATATCAATGTGTGTTTTGGCCCCTTGGGCAATTAAATATGATCATAGGATAAGGCTGGGTCAGAGTCAAGCACAGGGCATTCTAAATTCTGACCCAGAAGACACATATGAGTAAAATGAACTTGTGCTTTGATAGTTTATGTTTAAATGTTAGTTGTAACCAACAAACAATTAATAGTTGGGTTTGAGCTGTGCTGTGTTCGAGCTATGCTGTGTTCAACTACTCTAAATAAAAGAAATTTAAATTCTACCAATGAATTTTAGTTTCATAATGTCAGTAATATTTCAATTCCAAGTTACTAATCTATTATACTAAAAAAAAAAACACTAAATCACAAGACAATTCTTTTCAAGGAACTCGGCAAAATAGCCCTGTAAATTCAGGAGGGGAGGTGCCTCCTCACGAAGAAGGTCACAATAATTAAGCCCAGACGATTGTTTATAAAAAACACAAGTCTCTGCAAAGTCGTAAGAATATATTTTCAGTTGAGAGTCAAATTATTTTATTATTAGAAGAATTATATTTTATTAGGTGATGACTTATTTGATCTTAATTAAAAAGTATAAAGATTTATTTAGTTTAAAATTTAATTTTAAATTTATTTGATAGGCTTATTTATTTTTTTTAATAAAAAAGACACCAATATTGGCAAAAACAGGACTAAAAATTGCTTTAGAGTCTCTTGTTTGTACTCAAGGTTACGCACGATTTATTTTAAACCGTTAATTTTAATTAAATTAATTCCATTTGATAAAATAAAAAAATAATTTACGATTTTTTTTTTATTTTTAGGAGATCAATTATATATACACATATATAAAACAAATTATTTTTATAAATTTATATTTAAATGGTAAATGAATATTTTTTAAAAATATATTTCTCATAAATTATTATTTTAATGTATATTTAAAGAATTTTTATAACGTTATTGATTCTTTAATTTATAAATAAAAATTATATTTAAATGTATAAATTTAAACCAGACCGTAATATTTGATTTGATTTTATAAATAATAGTTTGATTTAATTTAAAATAGGAAACCCATATATATATAAACTTGATCTGAAAATTACTCAAAATCCATTCAGAGCGTTCACCTAAATTCGGCTAAGATTCTATTCATAATTGGAATTGATAGGTTCAATTTCAAGTTAAAACCAAATTTTTGAAAAATAAAAAATTAATGTTAAATTTCACTAAAATCAAAATCAAATTGAAATTGAAATAAAAGAAACCTATCATCTGTTTCCAATCACCCTAAATTTTGAACCTGCATCGCTGATTCCAGCCGGACCCTCCTGTTGGATTGATGGAATCGCAAATCGCTATCCTTCAGAAGCTTTCTTCGGCCCATTGTTCGCAAGCCCAGTCTATGTCCACAGTTAACAGTTTTCCACCATTGATAATAACAGGTCGAGCTCATCAGAAAATTCAATATGCTGAGTTCACGTCCCATTTAACAGATAATAATAATAATAATAATAATAATGCTTTTTGTAATAAAAAAAAAATTAGAGAGAGAGAGAAAACAAAAATTAAAAGAATGCTTTGATTTTGTCCTTCTGCACTCAGGGGCGCTGGACAACATAAGCAGCTCTTCGTTGGTCACGTCTGATCTTCCAAGCCTCCACCACCAGGCCCTCCATGCTCGCCAAGGAGACGCCAATTCAAGCCCACATGCTTCATCACCGCAATCTCTAATTGGTCTTTGGAGCCGAGCCCACTCTCTCTCTCTTCCTTCCCCTCCCTTCTCCGTCACCTTGCTGAGCTGGAGCCCACTCTTTAATAGATGGATGCTGCTGCTGAGATGTCTGATGCCATGGAAACAATTTTCCAAAATGCGTTGGTATAATTGCTGCTGTAGAATGGGTATATGGAGCGGACACTCGTCTATTTGTGGGATGACGATTGGTGCAATCGGAATAAGGTTATTACTCAGGATTGGAAAATCCAATCTTAATTAATATTTTTAGAATTAAAGTTGACGTCAAATTTAATTAAAATTTATTATTAATTATTTAAATTTATTTTAAATATAATAATAATAATTATTAAAAAAATATTAAATATATTTAATTTGATATATTTTAATTAATAAAACATTCATCAACCTCTTTTGATGATTAGGCTTGCCTCAAAACACCGGTGAGGACGGAAAAATGTAGAAATGAACGTGAATAAATTGGATTTTAAAAAATATAAAAAACAAATAAATAAACGTATGAATATTAAAAATATAAAGATATATTTATAGATATATAAATATATTTATAAATAAGCTTGTGTCAACTTTCCATCTGGTCCATGGAGCTCTCTTAACAAGAGGTTCAGTACGTAGCTAAAGAATAGAAGAAGGCTCCAATTGCCGTTAAGGAGACCAGGAAATTTGCTCAAAAGGCTATGGGAACGATGGATGTCAGAATGGATGTTAAACTTTATATAGTATTAATTTTTTTTATTATTATATTATTAATTTTTATTTTTATTTTTATTCATTTCTTTGCACGTCAGTTACAAACGCCTATTTTTGTCAAAAGCCGGACTTATTTGAGCCGGACTTGTTTGACCTTAAATGGATACTTCAAGACTTTTTTGGCCTGCAAATGATTTCACCCATCTTCCTCCATTGGCCATCACCAAAAGCCAAAGACCACGGAATCAGATGTGAAAGGTTGACCGCTTGAACGTTTTATGCACACGCTTGCGCCTAATAGTTCCCTGTCCGAACGCAATTTGCCAGAAAGAAAAATCCAAGGTCCCACACTCCCACTTACTAAGAAACAAGCTACATATGGCGTATGAAGTCCAGTCGACGTGAATTGTGATTTGTGGGGTCACTGCGCATAAACAATTCTTTTGTTTTTTTCAAAGAAACCCAGTAACAATTCAACATCATGGAATAGTAAAATTGCTCAGAAACCCACTTCGCGGATAATTAACTAATAAAGAGTATATAATATTTCAATTGCTTGGAATAATCTCTATCTTTTGTTATTTATATTCTCATCGTGTCATTGAAGATGGCAATAGCATTTTAGGAATCAGATGGGTAGAATAGAGTTCTTGGTGAAATCTAGATTTTTGTGTTTCTTCTTGTTCAATTCGTCATCATTTGCATATTGTTCTGTAATTTATAACATAACTACAATCAGAGCTGTCTCACCAGAACAAACTCTCAACTCTCCACGTCAAATTTTTGAGTTAGGTTTCTTTACTCCTAATAATAATTCCCATAATCAATATGTGGGAATATGGTTCAAGGAAGTTTCTCCTCAGACTCTGATTTGGGTGGCAAACAGAGAGAAGCCAGTTACAAACTCATCGGCGAGTCTCACGATTGGCAGCGATGGGAATCTGAGGCTTCTGGATGGGGAGCGGAACTCTATCTGGTCGACTAATATTTCTGGCCAATCGAATGATTCAATTGCTGTACTTTCGGATGACGGAAAGTTCATTTTGAGGAACAGTATAACAGGAGAGGATCTATGGGATAGCTATCAGCTTCATAGCAATTCTCTCTTGCCAGGCACTTGGTTGGCCTACAATGAGACAACTGGGGTGAGACATACTCTCACTTCCTGGAAAAGCGACAACGATCCATCTATTGGGGATTTTACTTTTGGTGTAGTACCGCAGACACCGCCACAAGGGTTCGTTTGGAAGGGATCGAAACCTTATTGGAGAAGTGGGCAGTGGGACAAAAGAAAGTTCATTGGGATACCAGAAATGGAAGTTTATTACCAAAGTGGACTCACACTCATAGAAAGTCTTCAGCCGGGAATTGCTTACGTCAATCTTAGTGTATTTGGGAACTGCAGTCACTCGATGTATGTGATCTCACCAACAGGAGTTTTAAGGTTATTGTGTTGGGTGAAAGTGAGGGGCTGGTATGCTGGTTGGGAAGCACCCGCCACTCCCTGTGAAGTTTATGGAGCTTGTGGACCTTTTGGGGTTTGCCAAAGATACGAACCAAATCTAACTTGTAGATGCTTGAAAGGGTTTGTGCCAAAGTCAGATGAGGAATGGAGCAAACGAAACTGTACAAGAGGCTGTATCAGGCAAACCGAATTAAGTTGTGGAGGAAACACAAGTTCCATTAACACACAAGGAGGAAAACAAGATGGATTCTTGAAGATTGGTGGGTTAAAACTTCCAGATTTGTCCGACTTCTTGAAGGTTTTTGATGAAAACGAGTGCCACCAGCGTTGCTTGGATAACTGTTCCTGCTCAGGTTATGCATATGTAAATGGGATAGGGTGTTTGGTTTGGGCAGGAAACCTACTGGATATGCACGAGTTATCCTTCGGTGGACAAGATCTTAATCTCCGCCTTGCACATACAGAATTGGGTGGAAGTAATTACACTTGAGCGACCTGTGATTTTTTTTCTTCCATTTTATTCTTTTCTTACACAGCAATTGCCAATTGGGAATATATAAGTATCGTTGTTATCTTATAGGTGACCAGAAGGCCAAGGTTAAGATCATTATCAGCGTCACTACTGTTTCAATTATCCCCCTCATTGGTGCCATGATTTATTGTTTCATGAAGTGGAGAACCAGCTTAAGGGTTAAAACAAATGGTATGAAACTGAGACGCCGCTACTTTGCTGATGTTAGTTGAATTTATTATCATTATTTCTCAAGATGGACAATCTCAGCCAGATAGACTTAATTTTGAATTTTCGATTGAGACGTTCTTATGATTGTATAGGAACCCTCCAATTACAGGACAGCTACACTAGTTTTGATATAAATGGCCAACTCCCTAGAATGTGACCTCTGTATTAGATTAACTTAGATTCCAATCGAGACAATTACTCCCTTAGTTACTCAACTTTGTGAAATGAATACGAAATCAATGTGTGCCAGTAAGAAAAATAATGATGGAATCAATGCTGTTGTGCATTTGAAGATACTAGGATTCTATGGTCACTAATTCGACCCACTTCCAAAACAAATTAGCTTTTTGCGGTTTCAGCAACTCTAGAACTCGCCCAATGCAAGAAGAAAGAATTACAAAAAAAAAAAAAAATTTAAAACAAAAAAATGAAAGAAACAGAATTCTTTAATTAAGAAAATTTATTTTAAGTTGTCCTCAAAAGGTTTGATAGCTTATAGTGCTATGAAAGCCAAGCTTCATGATTTGAATTTTACGCTTACACATGGATATTAAAGAAACCCAAGCACGTTGATTTTGGCAGCTCCAAATGACACTTCAAGAGAAAATTCACAACCAATCATGTGGAGACGCCCTTCAGAAGATGAAGATTCAGTTGAGCTGCCTTTATTTGATTTCCATAGCATATTACTTGCAACCAACAACTTTGACATAGAGAACAAACTCGGGCAAGGAGGCTATGGTCCAGTTTTTAAGGTAAGTATTTGCATTTTTATCCTAATGCAAAAATGTTTTACTTCTCTAGAGAAGATAAAACGTGCACAAAGGGTTAAATTGTTGGGATTATATAGGGAACGCTACAAGATGGGAAGGATGTGGCGATTAAAAGACTTTCTAGTAGCTCCAGTCAAGGCATAGGAGAGTTCAAGAATGAAATGAAGTTGATCTCCAAACTGCAACACAGAAATCTTGTCAAACTCTTAGGTTGTTGTATTGAAAGGGAAGAGAAGATATTAATTTATGAGTACATGCCCAACAATAGCTTGGATACTTATCTATTTGGTTTGTTTTGGCATAACTTCTCTTTTGATATATTTTTTTTTTGGTTGATTTCTTATGATCTCTTTATTTGTGATGCATGTAAATGGAACTTACAATATCCATGTAATCCTTGTATGCATTGATCAGATCTAGCAAGGAAGGCAAAGCTTGATTGGACTAAACGCTTTAACATTATAATTGGAGTTGCTCGAGGACTTCTTTATCTCCATCGTGATTCTTGTTTAAGGGTCATACACAGAGATTTAAAGGTCAGTAATATTCTTTTAGATGAGAAGATGAATCCAAAAATATCAGATTTTGGATTGGCAAGAATTTTTGAAGGCACACAATATTTAGGAAGCACTCGTAAAGTTGCAGGAACAATGTAAGCAATCTATCTTACCAAAAACTTGAAAATGCTTGTATTTTCAAGATAGCTAGTAATGTCATCAAGTAAACATAAAGTACAAGTACTAAATACTAAGATTTTCTTATCAAATACAGAGGTTATATGGCTCCAGAATATCTGCTTGGTGGTATATTTTCAGAGAAATCTGATGTCTTTAGCTTTGGAGTTTTGATTTTGGAAATTGTTAGTGGTAGGAAGGCTAACAGCTTCAACTATGATGGACAACACATGAGTCTTCTAGCTTATGTAAGTGAACACTAAGGATCATCTCAATCTGGTCCTTTTTTTCCCCTTCAAATAATTGGAATTTCATTGCTAAAAATGCAAATTGTTACAGGCATGGCAATCTTGGCTTGCAAGCAAGGGTGTACAAATGATAGATGAGACATTGGCGGACTCATTTTCCTCATCGAAAGTAAGCAGATGTGTGAATATTGGACTTCTTTGTGTACAGGATGATGCTGCTAATAGGCCAAGCGTGGCAGCCATAGTTTCTATGCTAAGTGGTGAAAAAACAAATCTTCCTGAACCAAAACAGCCTACATTTACGTTTAAAAGCATCTTTAGCAATAATTTTCTATCACAAATCAACTCTACATGGTCTATAAATAATATCACTGAATCAATCATTGAACCTCGATAAAAGCCAACTTGTAGTAGAAACAGTTGCATAATCTGTTGCTTATTCAGTCCGTATGTTAGACTTGATAATATTTTGCTTATCCTTGCGTTAAACTTTAGTTATACCAACTCTCACATCATTGAGTGTACAAGTAGATGAGAAATTCATTATCAATGATATTGGAAAAGTAGGAGATATGTCATTCAGTCATTCTCAATTGAATTTGTGCCATTAGGTTGGTGAAAAGGCCAAGAAAATCTTCCAATAATTTTATTACTTTTCATTTATTCTGTTTAACATTACAAAGAAATATTTGTCTTCTAATATATGGCGTTTCCAGTTCAAAAACATGCATCTATCTCTTTCCTTTCATTCATTATATAAAAGAAGAAAGGGAAGGAAAAAAAAAAAAAAGTAAAAATCCTTCGATTCACCCTGATTGTTAAGATTGGTTCTTGGAGTATCATCGATTCTTTCAGGGAAATTAGTTTCTATGGCCACAGATAATACTGTCCCTCTAATCAAATTTCGAGATGTATGAGACATTAATATGATATTGTGAATTTTATTAGTTAATAATTTTAGATATTGAACTTTTTGAATTGGCAAATGTCCTCATCCTTATCATCAAAGCTGACATAGAAAATAATTCAAGGTCTTAGCTAGATGTTATTAATGGGACTATTGACAAAAAATTTTGGATTTAGTGTTTGAAATTTCTCTTCAAATAATTAGTTTTATTTTTAGGTAATTACATTTTTTTCAAGTTGGAGTTTTAATAAGAATTTATTCATTAATGGGCCGTTCTAGGGGATTAGGACAATAATTGTGATTAGGCTTCAAATCACATAGGCCGTCAGCCCATTTTATGGGTTGTCCATGGTGATTTACTAACGAAAGATGCTAATTTGCCATGGATCGTATCATGGAGACTGCCACTACGCGCTAATTATAACATGACCTCCATCCACTTGGATTCTAGGCGTTTGAAGTAAATTAGGGGGCAATAAATTATTTAATCTATTTTATTTTTAAAAATTTTTTAATATGCGCTAGCGTTGCTCATGGACTTCCACTAGTGGGTACAAATCTGCGAGATAATAACAAGAACATAAATGGATTTATTTGGCAACTTCTTCCATATTTAAGTCAATGAAAGGCACCGGCAAATATGGTATAGAATTATCTAAAAGAAGTGGCATACCTACCTTACGATGGAGGCTATGAGCAACTTATATAAGGCTTAGATGGGCCTTTTTGGTACAAAGAATGTAAAACACGATAGATTTTTGTTTGGAAGAATCCTAATAGCTAGGAGTGGTATTTGACATTCCAAACAAAAGAGATTGTTATCTCCTGCATTTTATAATTAAGTTTGTTGATAGCTGAAATTAATGGGCAATTTATTAAGGCGAATGATTATTCTTTCTTTCAGTGATTTAATTCACCTTAGATATTGACGCATTTGCTTCGGCAAAGAAATGCTCTTAAGGAGAAGGTTACAGAATTAGAGGATATTAAAAATAAAATCACTAAGAAATAGATGTAACTCAGTGAAAAGTGCAATAAAAATAATAAACTGATTAATAATTTGCATAGCAAAATTAAACTGTTGACAAAGATAAAACAAAAAATTGAAAGATAAAATAATTTATTTGAAGAAATAGTTGACTGTGTAGAGAAGGAAAAAATTTATTTGACTTTATTTTGTTCTGTTTTTAGGGTTGTATTATGTTATTATGCATATGTATAATAATAATGAATAAACTTTGTTAATATATAGTAGTGCATTTGTAATTAAGAATGCAATTTTAGAAAAATTTTCATACTAATTAATTAATAGACCTTTCAAAACTAATAGAAATTTTCTTTCAAGATAAGTGTAATAATACATCAAAATTAAAAAAAAAATATCTAAATTAAAACTATGCAAATATTTAAAAAAACACTTTGTAGTTATAAGTATTTAAGAAAATAAGATGTATTTTTATTTACCAATAGTCTTTTGTTTTTTTCTAAGCAAGATTTGAAATAAGAATCAGGTATAATATTTATTCTCCAAAACTTTTTATTATTCATAATTTTTTAGAAAAATTTAAATTATTTCTGATAATAAAAAATTAAATATTTTTTTAAAACTTTTTATTCTTATAGTAAATTCTCTAATTTTTAAAAATTTAACTTGATTTTAAATATTTATTATTTTTAGTGAATGATAAAAATTAAAATAAATTAATAGACAAAAATATAATATACCAATTGACTGAGAGAGAGATCAATAGTTAAAATTATACTATCTTAATTTATTTAAATCAATTATAACTATGAGTTTGAAAAAAATTAAAATTAAGTCTTTAAATTGAATAGTATTATTTATTAATACTAAAATTATTTATGAGTTACCGTACATGATTGCAGGACTCTTTGGAAGTGTATATTGGGGGCTTGCGAAACAAGTTGAAAAGTTGAGTCAAAGAGCCAGAGGGAGAAAGGATGACATGTGGAACAGAAATTAGAATTAAAATAAAATAATGAAATTATTGGACTTAAGGATTTTAATCTATATTTTGATAATAATAAATAATTTATATGCTACTAATCTATTTTAGAAGTGTTTATGTTGAGATTATAGGTCTCAAGTTCAACATTGAGAAATTGCTTCAAATCAATATTGAAAAAGAATAAGAAATTTAAGCAAGGATCAAGAAGACACTATAATGTAAATTTTTCTTTTATCTTGTGAATTTTAAATGGTTGGTTATGATGACTCAAGTTTAGATTTCTCTAAATTTGTTAGTATCTCTATTTTTAACTTTTTCTTGACTAAGGGGAGTAAAATGAAATTTTCACTCTTGAGAAATGCAAATTTATTTTTGAAAGTGTTTTCATTGAAAAATTTATCAAATTAGCTTTTCAACGATTTATACGGATAAAAAATATGAGTTCAAATAAAAAAGTTATGAGTTTGTGAATCTCTAAACTTTTTAGTGTTTCTATTTTTAACTTTTCTTGACTAAGAAGGAGTAAAGTGAAATTTTTACTTTTGAAAAATCCAAATTTGTTTTTGAAAGTGTTTTCATTGAAAAATTTATCAAATGAGCTTTCCAACAGTTCAAACAGATCGAAAATCCGAGTTCGGGTTAAAAGTTACGAGTTTTTGAAACCTAAGTGCCCTTTTGTTTAGAGAGTACTTTGGCAGTCGAAAGTAAAAATTTCAGCAGCTGAAGTTCACTCTTTAAATGATGGTTTTTTTAGTGTTTAAACCCTTTTTGTTCAGAGAGCATTTCAACAGCCAAAAGTGGGAACTTCGATAGTCAAAATTTACTTTTTGAATTGTGTTTTTTGGCGCTCTAACCTTCGGCAGCCGAAGTAAAGAACTTCGGCAGTCAAGCCTAAGAACTTCGATAGCCAAAACTGAGTTTCTAAAATCAATAAAACAGAGTTTTGGGTGGTTGAACGGCTATCATTTTTTTTTGTCAAAGCTATATATAGAGGTCATTTATGATTGGAGAAAAAAAAACAACTAGTTCTTGAGAATTTATTGTGTTCAACATATTTTTTCTTTTTTTACTATAATTGGTTATTGAGAGCTTGATATTTTGAGCTGTAATTTATTTGTTCTAAGAGTTAGTTTAAGGTTGTTGTGAATATTTATTGTCACTTGAGCATGATAGAGCATTAAATTGCTCTTGTAGTGATTGTAAGGGGTTTATTTTTCACCCAAAGAAGAATTTTAGTGGAGTTAACTCTCAAAGTGGGTCTTGAGGAGAGAACGTAGGCTTGTGATAGCCAAACATCTAGAAAATATATTGTATTCTTTCTTTCATTCTCTTCTATATCTCACTTATAAATCTCCACCTATTCTTCGAATTTTTTAATTAATACCCAATTCACTCCCCTTTTGAATTGCTATAAGGGACAATAAAAATAAATTTAATGCATTCAATACATTTATTCGATTTAATTAGGGATAAAATCATATATATTCCTATTTTCTACTATGTTTTAAGGTTTTATTTACTTTGAAAAAAATAATTTATATATAGAATATTTTTAAAAATATATTTTTTATGAAAATATTTTATGTTATTTAGTTGTAATATTAAATTAAAGATATGTGTTTATATTATGTATGTATGAATATTTTTATATTTTAATAAGATTATTAAAATCTTAAAAAGAAAAATGAAAATGATTTTTTTTAAAAAAAAAATAAGTTATTTTTTTTAAAAAAAAATAAGTTATTTTTTTTAATTTAAAAAATATTTTTTATTGATATTTTTTCAATAAATAAACAGAGCCTAAACGTTACATTAATGATGTGAGATGTTATTAAATGCTCGCTCATGAAGGAATTTGCGGAAGGAAAAAGCTATTGGATAGGCACATTAATGCTCAATAGAAATTTCTTTCATGCGGTTCTTTCTTTCTTGCACTTCTTTAATTGTTCCAAAACAGACAAGAATATGACTTTTTAATAATTTTTTATAGTACAGTTTTATAATATTTTGGTTGTATTATGAAATAAAGTGAAAATAAGATAATAATTTCATTCTGCAAATCTAAAAGAAGCATCTGACCTTGGAATTGCAATTTCTAAGTTAAAAGAAAAAGTCCCCTAAATAAATCCTACGCCTTCACCTTAAAAGCTGGAACTTGATGAGTTATTAATGAAGAAATAGAATGATGTAGAACTATAAACTTTCATGAACAAATATTATTAATAACAATATAATTATAATAGCTCAATTAAAATAATTAAAACTGTAGCTACCGTCTTGTTTTAAATAATAATAATAATAGCTCTGTGTTTTTCTTCTTGCCTTTTCGTTCGTTGAATACCTTGGGCTTTGGTTTAGTTCATTGAGTATAATCCCTTAATGAGTGATGATACTAAAATTCAAAGAAACAAGTCACATATGGCTTATGAAGTCAAGTCGATGCCAATTGCGATTGTGGGGTGATTGCGTACAAACAATTCAACATTATGGAACCGGTGAAATTGGTTGTGGCCACAAATAAAACACACTTGTTTGACAAGAAACTGAAGAATGTGAAAGCTAAGGAATATTTACAGTCTAATTCACGTGTTCAAAGGTTACGAAATTCCTAGTTCCAGCTTGGGCCAGCCAGTCTCTCAGTTTATTGGTTTGTCTACCGGTAAGAATCCCCTTACATTCCTAAAGACAGAAAATCATTGGCCTACTTCATCTGACTTCTGCAATTATTGCCAGAATCTCCCATTAGATCTCTTCACTTCCCCTTATTTATAAGCTCTATTAATGGGGAAGACTCTGATTCCTTAAAAGTTTTGACTTCATTAGCGCCTGGGTCTGCTGCTCCCATCAAGATCAATCATTTCTTGGAATAATCTCGATTTTTGCTGTTTATATTCTCATCATGTCATTGAAGATGGTAACAGCATATTAGGAATCAGATGGAAAGAATAGAGATCTTGGTGAAATCTAGATTTTTGTGTTTATTCTTGCTCAATTTGTCATCATTTGCGTATTGTTCTGTAATTTATAACATAACTACAACCGGAGCAGTCTCACCAGAACAAACACTCAATTCTCCTAGTCAAATTTTTGAGTTGGGTTTCTTTACTCCTAATAATAATTCCCATAATCAATATGTGGGAATATGGTTCAAGGAAGGTTCTCCTCAGACTCTGATATGGGTGGCAAACCGAGAGAAGCCAGTTACAAACTCCTCGGCGAGTCTCAAAATTGGCAGCGATGGGAATCTGAGGCTTCTGGTTGGGCAGCAAAACTCTATCTGGTCGACTAATATTTCTGGCCAATTGAACGGTACAATTGCTGTTCTTTCTGATGACGGAAAGTTCATTTTGAGGAACAATATAACAGGAGAAGATATATGGGATAGCTCTCAGCATACTACCGATTCTTTGTTCCCAGGCACATCATGGTTGGCCTACAATGAGACATCTGGGGTGAGACTTACTCTCACTTCCTGGAAAAGTGACAATGATCCTTCTATTGGGGATTTTACATTTAGTGTACTACCACAGACACCTCCACAAGCCCTCGTTTGGAAGGGATCGAAACCTCATTGGAGAAGTGGGCCGTGGGACAAAACAAAGTTCATTGGGATACCAGAAATGGAATCTGATTATCAAAGTGGATTCACATTCATAGAAGGTCTTCAGCCGGGAATTGCTTATATCACTGTTAGTGTCCTCAGGAACTGCAATTACTCGATGTTTGTGATTTCACCAACCGGAGTTTTAAAGTACTTTTGTTGGGTGAAAGTGAGGGGCTGGTATGCTGAGTGGGAGGCACCTGTCACTCCCTGTGAATTTTATGCAGCTTGTGGACCTTTTGGGGTTTGCCAAAGGGATGAACCAAATCTAACTTGTAGATGCTTGAAAGGGTATGTGCCAAAGTCAGATGAGGAATGGAGCAAACGAAACTGGACAAGAGGCTGTATCAGGCAAACCGAATTAAGTTGTGGAGGAAACACAAGTTCCATTAACACTCAAGGAGGAAAACCAGATGGATTCTTGAAGATTGGTGGGTTAAAACTTCCAGATTTGTCCGACTTCTTGAAGGTTTTTGATGAAAACGAGTGCCACCAGCGTTGCTTGGATAACTGTTCCTGCTCAGGTTATGCATATGTAAATGGAATAGGGTGTTTGGTTTGGACAGGAAACCTACTGGATATGTACGAGTTATCCTTCGGTGGACAAGATCTTAATCTCCGCCTTGCACATACAGAATTGGGTGGAAGTAATTACACTTGAGCGACCTGTGATTTTTTTTTTCTTCCATTTTATTTTTTTCTTACACAGCAATTGCCAATTGGGAATATATAAGTATCGTTGTTATCTTATAGGTGACCAGAAGGCCAAGGTTAAGATCATTATCAGCGTCACTACTGTTTCAATTATCCCCCTCATTGGTGCCATGATTTATTGTTTCATGAAGTGGAGAACCAGCTTAAGGGTTAAAACAAATGGTATGAAACTGAGACGCCGCTACTTTGCTGATGTTAGTTGAATTTATTATCATTATTTGTCAAGATGGACAATCTCAGCCAGATAGATTTAATTTTGAATTTTCGATTGAGACGTTCTTATGATTGTATAGGAACCCTCCAATTACAGGACAGCTACACTAGTTTTGATATAAATGGCCAACTCCCTAGAATGTGACCTCTGTACTAGATTAACTTAGATTCCAATCGAGACAATTACTCCCTTAGTTACTCAACTTTGTGAAATGAATACGAAATCAATGTGTGCCAGTAAGAAAAATAATGATGGAATCAATGCTGTTGTGCATTTGAAGATACTAGGATTCTATGGTCACTAATTCGACCCACTTCCAAAACAAATTAGCTTTTTGCGGTTTCAGCAACTCTAGAACTCGCCCAATGCAAGAAGAAAGAATTACAAAAAAAAAAAAAATAAATAAATAAATAAAAAAATAAAACAAAAAAATGAAAGAAACAGAGTTCTTTAATTAAGAAAACTTATTTTAAGTTGTCCTCAAAAGGTTTGATAGCTTATAGTGCTATGAAAGCCAAGCTTCTTGATTTGAATTTTACGCTTACTCATGGATATTAAAGAAACCCAAGCTCGTTGATTTTGGCAGCTCCAAATGACACTTCAAGAGAAAATTCACAACCAATCATGTGGAGACGCCCTTCAGAAGATGAAGATTCAGTTGAGCTGCCTTTATTTGATTTCCATAGCATATTACTTGCAACCAACAACTTTGACATAGAGAACAAACTCGGGCAAGGAGGCTATGGTCCAGTTTTTAAGGTAAGCATTTGCATTTTTATCCAAATGCAAAAATGTTTTACTTCTCTAGAGAAGATAAAACGTGCATAAAGGGTTAAATTGTTGGGATTATATAGGGAACGCTACAAGATGGGAAGGATGTGGCGATTAAAAGACTTTCTAGTAGCTCCAGTCAAGGCATAGGAGAGTTCAAGAATGAAATGAAGTTGATCTCCAAACTGCAACACAGAAATCTTGTCAAACTCTTAGGTTGTTGTATTGAAAGGGAAGAGAAGATATTAATTTATGAGTACATGCCCAATAAAAGCTTGGACACTTATCTATTTGGTTGGTTTTGGCATAACTTCTCTTTTGATATTTTTTTTTTGGTTGATTTCTCATAATCTCTTTATTTGTGATGCATGTAAATGGAACTTACAATATCCATGTAATCCTTGTATGCATTGATCAGATCTAGCAAGGAAGGCAAAGCTTGATTGGACTAAACGCTTTAACATTATAATTGGAGTTGCTCGAGGACTTCTTTATCTCCATCGTGATTCTTGTTTAAGGGTTATACACAGAGATTTAAAGGTCAGTAATATTCTTTTAGATGAGAAGATGAATCCAAAAATATCAGATTTTGGATTGGCAAGAATTTTTGAAGGCACACAATATTTAGGAAGCACTCGTAAAGTTGCAGGAACAATGTAAGCAATCTATCTTACCGAAAACTTGAAAATGCTTGTATTTTCAAGATAGCTAGTAATGTCATCAAGTAAACATAAAGTACAAGTACTAAATACTAAGATTTTCTTATTAAATACAGAGGTTATATGGCTCCAGAATATCTGCTTGGTGGTATATTTTCAGAGAAATCTGATGTCTTTAGCTTTGGAGTTTTGATTTTGGAAATTGTTAGTGGTAGGAAGGCTAATAGCTTCAACTATGATGGACAACACATGAGTCTTCTAGCTTATGTAAGTGAACACTAAGGATCATCTCAATCTGGTCCTTTTTTTCCCATTCAAATAATTGGAATTTCATTGGTAAAGATGCAAATTGTTACAGGCATGGCAATCTTGGCTTGCAAGCAAGGGTGTACAAATGATAGATGAGGCATTGGCGGACTCATTTTCCTCATCGAAAGTAAGCAGATGTGTGAATATTGGACTTCTTTGTGTACAGGATGATGCTGCTAATAGGCCAAGCGTGGCAGTCATAGTTTCTATGCTAAGTGGTGAAAAAACAAATCTTCCTGAACCAAAACAGCCTGCATTTACGTTTAAAAGCATCTTTAGCAACAATTTTCTATCACAAATCAACTCTACATGGTCTATAAATAATATCACTGAATCAATCATTGAACCTCGATAAAAGCCAACTTGTAGTAGAAACAGTTGCATAATCTGTTGCTTATTCAGTCCGTATGTTAGACTTGATAATATTTTGCTTATCCTTACGTTAAACTTTAGTTATACCAACTTTCACATCATTGAGTGTACAAGTAGATGAGAAATTCATTATCAATGATAATAGAAAAGTAGGAGATATGTCATTCAATCATTCTCAATTGAATTTGTGCCATTAGGTTGGTGAAAAGGCCAAGAAAATCTTCCAATAATTTTATTTCTTTTCATTTATTCTGTTTAACATTACAAAGAAATATTTGTCTTCTAATATATGGCGTTTCCAGTTCAAAAACATGCATCTATCTCTTTCCTTTCATTATATAAAAGAAGAAAGGGAAGGAAAAAAAAAAAGTAAAAACCCTTCGATTCACCCTGATTGTTAAGATTGGTTCTTGGAGTATCATCGATTCTTTCAGGGAAATTATTTTCTATGGCCACAGATAATACTGTCCCTCTAATCAAATTTTGAGATGTATGAGATATTAATATGATATTGTGAATTTTATTAGTTAATAATTTGAGATATTGAACTTGTTGAATTGGCAAATGTTCTCATCCTTATCATCAAAGCTGACATAGAAAATAATTCAAGGTCTTAGCTAGATGTTATTAATGGGACTATTGACAAAAAATTTTGGATTTAGTGTTTGAAATTTCTCTTCAAATAATTAGTTTTATTTTTATTCGTTTAATAGGTAATTACATTTTTTTCAAGTTGGAGTTTTAATAAGAATTTATTCATTAATGGGCCGTTCTAGGGGATTAGGACAATAATTGTGATTAGGCTTCAAATCACATAGGCCGTCAGCCCATTTGATGGGTTGTCCATGGTGATTTACTAACGAAAGATGCTAATTTGCCATGGATCGTATTATGGTGACTGCCACTACGCAATAATTATAACATGACCTCTATCCACTTGGATTCTAGGCGTTTGAAGTAAATTAGGGGGCAATAAATTATTTAATCTATTTTATTTTTAAAAATTTTTTAATATGCGCTAGCGTTGCTCATGGACTTCCACTAGTGGGTACAAATCTGCGAGATAATAACAAGAACATAAATGGATTTATTTGGCAACTTCTTCCATATTTAAGTCAATGAGAGGCATCGGCAAATATGGTATAGAATTATCTAAAAGAAGTGGCATACCTACCTTACGATGGAGGCTATGAGCAACTTATATAAGGCTTAAATGGGCCTTTTTGGTACAAAGAATGTAAAACACGATAGATTTTTGTTTAGGAGGAATCCTAAGAGCTAGGAGTGGTATTTGACATTCCAAACAAAAGAGATTGTTATCTCCTGTAGATAGAGTTGCACTTGAACTAGGATTCTTCCGTTCAGCTAGGCGAGTATCGCGTGTGAACCATAAAATAGGGAGTTCGAATCATGAACTTAGGAGAAACATGTTGCAAATCCGAACCATGATATGGTTCGAGTCATGTTTCTTTAAGTATTTATTAATGAACTATGTTCTTGGGGCATTTTAGGGTGTATAATATCGATAACAATATGATTTTTTTTTCTAGAATTAATTGTCAAAAAAATATATATAAAATTTGTCAAATTTTTGCGAATAAACTCTGAAATTTATATAATTATTAATTAAATTTTAAAATTTACATAATTACTAATTAAATCCTCACGTTTGATTAATATCTCAAATTGACTTGATTGTCAATAAACCTTAGTATACTTAATGAGGGTTCCATATCAGCTACTATATTATCACTGGAGAAGCTACATCAAGAACCTTAACTTAGGTTAATTGCCAAAAAAAAAAATTATGAAATTTGTCAATTTTTGCAATTAACCTGAAATTTACATAATTACCAATTAAATCCTTATATTTGATTGATGTCTCAAATTGACCCGACCGTCAGTAAACTGTTAATGTGTGGTGCTTGGGAGGTAAGTATAATAGCTTTTGTTTTAACTATTTTTATTGGGAGCTGCATTTTATAATTAAGTTTGTTGATAGCTGAAATTAATGGGCAATTTATTTATGTGAATGATTATTCTTTCTTTCAGTGGTTTAATTCACCTTACAATGGCCAGGAGAAGGAGATACTGATGCATTTGTTTCGGCAAAGAAATGCTCTTAAGAAGAAGGTTACAGAATTGGAGGATATTAAAAATAAAATCACTGAGAAATAGATGTAACTCAGTGAAAAGTGTAATAAAAATAATACACTGATTAATAATTTGCGTAGCAAAGTTAAAGCGTTGACAAAGATAAAAAAAAAAAAATTGAAAGATGAAATAATTTATTTGAAGGAAAAAATTTATTTGATTTTATTTTATTCTGTTTTTAGGGTTGTATTATGTTATTATTCATATGTATAGTAATAAGGAATAAACTTTGTTAATATATAGTAGTGCATTTGTAATTAGGAATGCAATTTTAGAAAAATTTTCATACTAATTAATTAATAGACCTTTCAAAACTAATAGAAATTTTCTTTCAAGATAAGTGTAATAATACATCAAAATTAAAAAAAAATATCTAAATTAAAACTATGCAAATATTTAAAAAAACACTTTGCAGTTATAAGTATTTAAGAAAATAAGATGTATTTTTATTTACCAATAGTCTTTTGTTTTTTTCTAAGCATGATTTGAAATAAGAATCAGGTATGATATTTATTCTCCAAAACTTTTTATTATTCATAATTTTTTAGAAAAATTTAAATTATTTCTGATAATAAAAAATTAAATATTTTTTAAAAAATTTTTATTCTTATAGTAAATTCTCTAATTTTTAAAAATTTAACTTGATTTTAAATATTTATTATTTTTAGTGAATGATAAAAATTAAAATAAATTAATAGACAAAAATATAATATGCCAATTGACTGAGAGAGAGATCAATAGTTAAAATTACACTATCTTAGTTTATTTAAATCAATTATAACTATGAGTTTGAAAAATTAAAATTAAGTCTTTAAATTGAATAGTATTATTTATTAATACTAAAATTATTTATGAGTTACGGTACATGATTGCAAGACTCTTTGGAAGTATATATTGGGGGCTTGCCAGGAAAGGAAACAAGTTGAAAAGTTAAGTCAAAGAGCCAGAGGGAGAAAGGATGACATGTGGAACAGAAATATATATATGAATAAAATAGTACAACTTTAGTGCAGTTCACAGTAAGAAAATATATATATCAATTCTCTGTTAAATTTAATATTTGTTGTGATTTTGATTTAGTTCATAGTGAAGAATAGAATTAAAATAAAATAAAAAAAATTGTTGGACTTAAGGATTTTAATCTATATTTTGATAATAATAAATAATCAATGTGCTACTAATCTATTTTGAAGGTGTTTATGTTGAGATTATAAGTCTCAAGTTCAAAATTGAGAAATTGCTTTAAATCAATATTGAAAAAGAATAAGAAATTTAAGCAAGGATCAAGAAGACACTACAATGTAAATTTTTCTTTTATCTTGTGAATTTTAAATGATTGGTTATAATGACTCAAGTTTAGGTTTTTCTAAATTTATTAGTATCTCTATTTTTAACTTTTTCTTGATTAAGGGGAGTAAAATAAAATTTTCACTCTTGATAAATGCAAATTTATTTTTGAAAGTGTTTTCATTAAAAAATTTATCAAATTAGCTTTTCAAATATTTATACGGATCAAAAATCTGAGTTCAAGTCAAAAAGTTATGAGTTTGTGAATCTCTAAACTTCTTAGTGTCTCTATTTTTAACTTTTCTTGACTAAGAAGAAGTAAAGTGAAATTTTTACTTTTGAAAAATGCAAATTTGTTTTTAAAAGTATTTTCATTAAAAAATTTATCAGATTAGCTTTCCAATAGTTCAAACAGATCGAAAATTCGAGTTCGGGTAAAAAGTTACGAGTTTTTGAAATCTAAGTGCTTTTTTGTTCAGAGAGTACTTTGGCAGCCGAAAGTAAAAATTTTAGCAGCTGAAATTCACTCCTTAAATGATAGTTTTTTTAGTGTTTAAACCCTTTTTGTCCAGAGAGCAATAGCCAAAAGTGGGAACTTAGACAGCCAAAATTTACTTTTTGAATTGTATTTTTTGGCGCTCTAACCTTCGGCAGCCGAAGTAAAGAATTTTGGCAGTCAAACCTAAGAACTTCGATAGCCAAACCTAAGAACTTCGATAGCCAAAACTGAATTTCTAAAACTCGATAAAACAGAGTTTTGGGTGATTGAAGGGCTATATTTGTATTTAATGCACTCCTAACGATCATATTTTTTTGTCAAAACTATATATAGAGGTAATTTATGATTGGAGAAAAAAAAAAACAACTATTTCTTGAGAATTTATTGTGTTCAACAGATTTTTTCTTCTTTTATCTCTCTAGAACTTGAGCTACTATAATTGGTTATTGAGAGCTTGATATTTTGAGCTGTAATTTATTTGTTCTAAGAGTTAGTTTAAGGTTGTTGTGAATATTTATTGTAACTTGAGTGTTATAGTGCATTAAATTGCTCTTGAGTGTAAAGAAATTTATAAAAGAGTAAGAATTTGCTCTTGTACTGATTGTAAGGGATTTATTTTTCATCCAAATAAGAATTTTAGTGGATTAACTCTCAAAGAGGGCATTGAGAAAAGAACTTAAACTTGGGATAGCCGAACCTCTATAAAATCTATTGTATTTTTTCTTTCTTTCTCTTCGTATATCTCACTTATAAATCTCCACCTATTTTTCAAAATTTTTAATTAACACCCAATTCACTCCCCTCTTGAATTGCTATAAGGGACAATAAAAATAAATTTAATGCATTCAATACATTTATTTGATTGGATTAGGGATAAAATCATATATATTCCTATTTTCTGCTATGTTTTAAGGTTTTATTTACTTTGAAAAAAGTAATTTATATATAGAATATTTTTAAAAATATATTTTTTATGAAAATATTTTATGTTATTTGGTTGTAATATTAAATTAAAGATATGTGTTTATATTATGCATGTATGAATATTTTTATATTTTAATAAGATTATTAAAATCTTAAAAAGAAAAATGAAAATGACTTTTTTTTTTAAATAAGTTATTTTTTTTAATTTAAAAAATATTTTTTATTGATATTTTTTCAGTAAATAAACAGAGCCTAAACGTTACATTAATGATGTGAGATGTTATTAAATGCTCGCTCATGAAGGAATTTGTGGAAGGAAAAAGCTATTGGATAGGCACATTAATGCTCAATAGAAATTTCTTTCATGCGATTCTTTCTTTCTTGCACTTCTTTAATTGTTCCAAAACAGACAAGAATATGATTTTTTATAGTACAGTTTTATAATATTTGGTTGTTTTATGAAATAAAGTGAAAATAAGATAATAATTTCATTCTGCAAATCTAAAAGAAGCATCTGATTCTAAGTTAAAAGAAAAAGTCCCATAAATAAATCCTACGGCTTCACCTTAAAAGCTGGAACTTGATGAGTTATTAATGAAGAAATAGAATGATGTAGAACTATAAACTTTCATGAACAAATATTATTAATAACAATATAATTATAATAGCTCAATTAAAATAATTAAAACTGTAGCTACCGTCTTGTTTTAAATAATAATAATAATAATAGCTCTGTATTTTTCTTCTTGCCTTTTCGTTCGTTGAATACCTTGGGCTTTGGTTTAGTTCATTGAGTATAATCCCTTAATGAGTGATGATACTAAAATTCAAAGAAACAAGTCACATATGGCTTATGAAGTCAAGTCGATGCCAATTGCGATTTGTGGGGTGATTGCGTACAAGCAATTCAACATTATGAAACCGGTGAAATTGGTTGTGGCCACAAATAAAACACACTTGTTTGACAAGAAACTGAAGAAAGTGAAAGCTACGTAATATTTATAGTCTAATTCACGTGTTCAAAGGTTACGAAATTCCTAATACCAGCTTGGGCCAGCCAGTCTCTCAGTTTATTGGTTTGTCTACCGATAAGAATCCCCTTACATTCCTAAAGACAGAAAATCATTGGCCTACTTCATCTGACTTCTGCAATTATTGCCAGAATCTCCCATTAGATCTCTTCACTTCCCCTTATTTATAAGCTCTATTAATGGGGAAGACTCTGATTCCTTAAAAGTTTTGACTTCATTAGCACCTGGGTCTGCTGCTCCCATCAAGATCAATCATTTCTTGGAATAATCTCGATTTTTGCTGTTTATATTCTCATCGTGTCATTGAAGATGGCAATAGCATTTTAGGAATCAGATGGGTAGAATAGAGTTCTTGGTGAAATCTAGATTTTTGTGTTTCTTCTTGTTCAATTCGTCATCATTTGCATATTGTTCTGTAATTTATAACATAACTACAATCAGAGCTGTCTCACCAGAACAAACTCTCAACTCTCCACGTCAAATTTTTGAGTTAGGTTTCTTTACTCCCAATAATAATTCCCATAATCAAAATGTGGGAATATGGTTCAAGGAAGTTTCTCCTCAGACTGTGATTTGGGTGGCAAACAGAGAGATGCCAGTTACAAACTCATCGGCGAGTCTCACGATTGGCAGCGATGGGAATCTGTGGCTTCTGGATGGGGAGCGGAACTCTATCTGGTCGACTAATATTTCTGGCCAATCGAATGATTCAATTGCTGTACTTTCGGATGACGGAAAGTTCATTTTGAGGAACAGTATAACAGGAGAGGATCTATGGGATAGCTATCAGCTTCATAGCAATTCTCTCTTGCCAGGCACTTGGTTGGCCTACAATGAGACAACTGGGGTGAGACATACTCTCACTTCCTGGAAAAGCGACAACGATCCATCTATTGGGGATTTTACTTTTGGTGTAGTACCGTAGACACCGCCACAAGGGTTCGTTTGGAAGGGATCGAAACCTTATTGGAGAAGTGGGCAGTGGGACAAAAGAAAGTTCATTGGGATACCAGAAATGGAAGTTTATTACCAAAGTGGACTCACACTCATAGAAAGTCTTCAGCCGGGAATTGCTTACGTCAATCTTAGTGTATTTGGGAACTGCAGTCACTCGATGTATGTGATCTCACCAACAGTCTTCAGCTGGTATTTCGCCTTGAACGGTTTAGAAAATTTGTTCTAGGATTGGTGAGACATTATTTGACTACCTTATATCCAATAACTCCCTCTAAACACTCCAATCTCTAAGGGACTAGTTGGGTGGCTTTTTGGCTAAGAAGATATAGGCAAGGGATAGACACTTCAAAACCTTGCACCTCTTAGGAAACTTTCAATCCACAAACCCAACTAAAGGTAAGTCAAATCACTCTCATAGGCACATTTTCAATACTCAAGGGATTTGGCAAAAGATTTTAATGCATGATGCATGATTCCTAAAAATGAGTAATGCATTAACTAAATGGAGAAAGTCTATTTGTCTATTTGTG
This sequence comes from Hevea brasiliensis, assembly GCF_030052815.1. Lineage (NCBI taxonomy): Eukaryota > Viridiplantae > Streptophyta > Magnoliopsida > Malpighiales > Euphorbiaceae > Hevea > Hevea brasiliensis. The sequence continues at coordinate 93,686,355 of NC_079503.1, forward strand.
TACAATGTGTACAATTTCTAAGTGATGTATAATGTGTGTGTAAATGTGTAATGTATATGTATGTATGGATGTATATGTAAAATATTTACAATATATGTAAATGAAATGGGATGAGATGCTTCTATACTCAAAATGTGAAAAATGAAGCAAAAATCAAAATGTGCACCCCCAAACTCAAAATTAGACATTGCCCTCAATGTCTCAAGCAGTATATTACCAAAACTCAAAGCAAGTAATAATTACCAGGAATTGTGAAAGTTAAGAGCAAAAAGAAAGAGTTACCTGGTATAGAGCAGATGAGAATTCAAGAGATAATGGGGATGCATAAGAAGCTGCACAGGTTATGCAGAAGAAAGTACTGTCCAGAACAGGTGCATAAGGGGGGTGCATAAGCTGTGCGGTTCTGCATGAGTGGCAATAAGGACTGCACAGGCTATGCAGAACATTTGCATAAGAGGATTCACAGCCTGTGCAGTATATTCAAAAGCTGCTGCATGATGATTAGCAAGGAAAAATGTTCAACCACCAGTAGAAGCATGCAAAAATATACAATGTATGGACAATTATGCACAAAAGGGCAGTAAAGGCAATGAAAATCAATGAAAAACTACTGTCATGGCCATCCAATAGAACTTTAAGAAAGACAGAATTCAAAACAAACTAATTCAAAACAAACTAACAGAATTCAAAACAAACTATAATTGTTTGAACATATTTACAAAGAAAAAGTCCTACAAGTTTGAACAAAAGTAAAACAAAAACTAATCTAGTTCTATTGTTTTGCCCTTGTCCATAGATGTTGCTAAGGGGCTGGTTGCATCTGGCTGCTGTCGAAATGATGGTGCTGGAGGAGGTGATGGAGGTGGAGGTGGCATTCCCAGAAAAATCATGAGTTTCTTCATCATCTCCTTCAATTCTCTCTGCTTGTCCCTGGTTTCCATGATAAGGTCAAATAGGTGATCATGACGATCCTTGAGGGTATCAAGACCAGTGTCAAGCTTCCTATCCACAAAGTATATATCATCACTAAGCCTTTCAAGATAGGTGAATAAGGCTTTAGTGTTGAATGCAGGAGGGGCTGTGGATGAAGAAGGTTCAGCTGCAGGAGGTGTAGGTTGTGCAAAAGCTGCTGGGGTGTCATGTGCAGATTGAGGGGGTGGGGTACGTTCAGCAGAGTGCTGTGGGACTGATGGGACAGGTTGGGCTTCTGGTTGTGCAAGGGTCTGGGCCACGCTGGTTGTGCAATGTCAGAACGTGGCAAACTGAACCCTATTTTGGATAGGTGTGCAGCATCAAAATATAAGGTGTCTACAAGTGCTGGTATTGGGTGCTCTTCAGGATTAAAACCAAAATGCTTGGCTATGACAGTTATGAGCCCACCCAAGACAATGTCACCTATGGATTTGGTGGCAATATGCAACACATGCTCACAAAAGAAATAACCAGGAGAAACCTTGACCTTGTGAAAAGCACACCATAACATGAATAATTCAGATTTCCCCACGCACTGTAACTAGTCCCTCTGCCCAAAATAGTGCTAGCAATCAGTCTATGAATAAACCTAAGTGCAGGGTCAAGTATTTGAGAGGTTTTTGATCTGCCAGCAGAAAAGGTCTGAGGTTGGTTTGTGATAATTCTCCAAAATTGAGCAGCATTCCAAATACCCTTGTTTGCTACCTCTACCCTTGTATATGGCACTCTAAACAGCCCATCAATTGTAAAACCAAGAATGCTATGAAATTGATCCAATGATAACTCTCTATTTTGCCCCAAACATCTAAATTTCATAGTTGGCTTAAAATCTATATCATGCAATTTCAGGGTGGCAGAGAATGAGGAAATAAATTCCAAAACTAAAGCTGGATAAACAATTTCTTGCTTGTGCACAAATTCCATCCAACCCATACCATCAAGATAGGCAACCACATTGTCAAATAAACCAAGTGATTGGAGAGAGTCTGCAGAAATATACCTAGTGGGTTGCACCCTCCTCTCCTTAAGTCTCTTAAATGTGCCCTTGTGAGTTGTATCATGAAGGGGCCAAGGAAATTTTGATACCTGGGATGCTACTGATGTTTGCTTTTTGCTGGAAGAGGGTGATTTGGCTTGTGTAGAGGCTGAAGTTTTTGGATTTTTTGGTGGAGGTTTTGACATTGGGGTGGTGGGTGGTTCTTTACGCTTTGAGAGAGGAGGCACAGAAGCAATGGGTCGCATAGATTTCGACCTAATTTTCCGCTTGTAGGTGGTTGTGGGAGGTGGTGGAGGTGTCTCTTGTGGAGGGGAATCGGGGTTGGGAGGCCGCATTGACAATGGCGAAACCTGGAGAGGGGAAGTTTGAGGAGAATGAAGGGGCGACTCCATGGTTCCCGATGGTGAGGATGGAAGAGGTGAGGGGGAAGATGAAAGATGCAGATGGTAGCTAGGGTTAATGCGGCGGAGAGATGAGTGGAGAAGAATAAGAGGGAAAATGCCGGGAGAAATAGAAGTGGAAGGACAGTCGTGAACAGAAGAGTCGGGAAGTGGAGGTGGGAAAAATGGTTGCCGAAAAGAAATTTGATTTGAACAGGGTTTGTGTAAAAACTGCATAAGTGAAAAGTGAGTGTGCATAACTTATGCATGATTCGGTGGGTGATAAAAAAGTGTGAAAAACTGATTATGCAAGAGTACATAGCTTATGCACTAACTTATGCAAATTTCGGCTTGTTTTGGATTTCAGAGAAATAGGTCATGCAAAAGTGCATAAGTCATGCACTCTGCTTATGCACTTTTCAGTGGGTTTTGATTTTCAGGGTTTGTGGTTATGCAGAAGTGCATAAGTCATGCAGAAGTGCATAAGTCATGCACCCTCCTTATGCAGGTCTCGGCAGATTTTGGTGTTTGGAAAATGTGGTCATGCAGTTGTGCATAAGCTATGCACTCTGCTTATGCACTTCTCGGCAGGTTTTGAAATTTTGGGTTGGTGGTCATGCGGTTGTGCATAAGTCATGCACCCTCCTTATGCAGGTCTAGGCAAGTTTTGGGATTCAGAGTTTTTGGTCATGCGGAAGTGCATAAGTTAAGCACTCTGCTTATGCACCTCTCGGCAAGTTTTGAAATTTTGGGTTGGTGGTCATGCAGAAGTGCATAAGTCATGCACCCTCCTTATGCAGGTCTCGACAGGTTTTGGTGTTTCGAAAAAGTGGTCATGCAGTTGTGCATAAGCTATGCACTCCGATTATGCACCTCTCGGCAGATTTTGGATTTCAGAGTTTCTGGTTATGCGGAAGTGCATAAGTCATGCACCCTCCTTATGCAGATTTCGGCAGAGAGAGAAAATGCAGGGTTTGAAGTCATTCAAATGTGCATAAGTCATGCACACACTTATGCAAGTCTCGGTAGGTATGAAATTTGACAAAAATGTGGCTATGCAGAGTTGCATAAGCTATGCACTACCTTATGCGGTTTGCAACAGAGATGAAAATGGCAAGAATTGTGGTTATTGATGCATACATTTTGCATAGTCATTTAGGTCTAATTTTATAACCCTTTTTATTTGATTATTAGTCATTTTTAGCTAATTTCATTAGTTAATTAGTTAGTTTTTCATAGTTGTCAATTTTGCATTAATTTGTAACTTTTACTTTGTTTTGTAGGAAAAATGGTGTTTTTAAAGGACTAAAGAGAATTTTGCCATTGAGGAGTGTCTTCTACAGCAAAAAGATGTCAAAAACAAGTTTTCAAGCTGAAATATGCATTGACCAAACTGTGCATAACTTGCTGCATAAGCTATGCAGATCTGCATAAGGAGGAAGATCACTGTTCCAGAACCAGCCGAAATGTGCATAAGGAGACTGCATAGCTTATGCACATTCTCACCTCCCTTATGCACATTCACGAAATTGTGCATAACCTATGCACCAAGTCATGCAAACAGATAAGTGACCTGAATCAGCTGAAAATCGCATAAGGGATCAGATAACTTATGCATCCACTTATGCAATCCCATAAAGAGTTCATTAATGAGCTGGCAGAAGATTCCCTTAATGTATTCCTCCTAGAACATACTATTTTAGGGCTCCATGTCAGAAAATGCTATATATAGTCTCATTTTCCCATTTTGGAGAAAAAAAGGGGGAGAAGGAGCAAAGAAGAAAAGGAGAGGGGCTAAGCAGAATTTGAAGAGCCATCTTCACCTTCCACACCATTTTCAACTAAGATTTGCAGATTTCTTTCTTTCTTTACACTTTCCTACATTTCTAGTGTTTAATTCCTTACTTCTTGGTTTAGATTAAAGCTTTATTTCCATTTAAACTCATCATATCTTGTAAGCATTATGGATAGTGAGTAGTTTACTTTTGATTCTGGAGTAAGGGTTGTAATATTTGAGATATTTTGTGGAATTTGATTGGGTAATCCATATTTTGTGGTCTTAATGAGTTTTATTCATTTCTTGTATGCTTAATGACATGCTTAGTGTAGGATCCCATTAAGTGATGTTCATAATCCATGGTTGAAGCACCGAAAGGAGAAGGCCTTGTGATAGATGATCAAGAAATTGGACTTAATTAACTTAGACCTAGAAATAGGCTAAGGATTAAGAGGATTCACAGATTAATTAAAGAACTTAATGGGTCTTAATTAATTCTAACTCCACGAAAGTAGGATTAGTTTGATTAAGGCACTCTTTGTCTCACTCGAAAGGGAATTCAAAGGATTTAAGAATTAATCTCCTTAAAACCCATAAGTTTCATAAGATTGGATAACCAATTTAAAATCCCAAAATAGCTCGAATATGAAATCCGAACTCCTAATCGCCTTTTTACCATTGTTAATTTCTAATCGAATTTAATCATTTGCCATTTTAAATATTGCCATATTTGAACTTGCTTATTTCAATTTGATGCAATTTTAGTTTAATTAATACATTGTTGAATAGAATATTAAATTTGCACATTTAGATTACGTACTCCATTACCCATTAATTCATTATTTTAAATACTTCAATTTAGTCAACTTTTATATCGAAAATTCAATCATTAACACAACTCCTCGTGGGATCGATATTTTTCTATACTACTTGTATGACCCGTGCACTTGCGATTGGGACGCATCAAGTTTTTGGAGTCGTTGCCGGGGAGTTGTTTGTTTAAGATTGAATTCTTGATTATTTTAGTTGTTTATAGTTTTATTTTTGTTATCTTTTCATTTTGTGTTTGTTTGTTCTTTTTCAGGTACTTTTAATCTTTTATGAGAAGAGCTAGAAGCTCAAGTGACACATCCTTATTGTTCAATCCTGAAATAGAGAAATTTTGTAAGGCCAACAAGAAAGAAACCAGAAAAAGAAAAGAAGCATTGAGAGAAACTGAATTAGAAGCAGAAATGGCTGATGAAAGAATTAGAATTGGTGTTGGTAATGCTGGAAATGGTCAAAACAATGAAAATGAAGCCCAAGGGGAAGAAGTTGTTAATGCAAACGTGCCTAGGGGAAGTATGATGGATCATGCTTTTCCACGTTTTGATGATTTGAGAGAGAGCATAGCAAGACCAAGGATTGATGCAAATAGTTACAAGATGGATTTTGGAGTTCTTCAAATGATTCAGAATTCTCAATTTGGAGGACATCCTTCTGAAAATCCACACACACACCTGAAGAAGTTTGCTATGATCTGTGACATGCAAAAACAACCTGGAGTGTCTGATGATGCAGCAAGATTGAAGCTATTCCCGTTCTCTTTGAAAGATAGAGCATTGGATTGGCTTGATTCTTTACCTCACAACTCCATTACAAATTGGGAGCAACTCACTGATGCATTTCTTGCACAATATTTTCCACCTGGAAAAACTCAAGAGCTGAGGAATCAAATGACGACTTTGGACCAAGAGAAGATGAAACTCTTTATGAGTCATGGATGAGATGGAAGGAATTAGAGAGATTATGCCCACATCATGCCATTCCGAAATGGATGATAAATCAGAATTTCTACACAAATGTCACTCCTGCAATCAGAGGGATTATTGATGCTCAAACAGGAGGAGAATTTATTATAAAGCATGAAGATGAAGCTTATGAGCTATTGGAGAAAATTGCAAAGAATACTCATCTTTGGAGCAGTCCAAGAGGACCAGCTCCAACTCTAAGAGACAAGTCTTTGGAATGTATGATCTTGACCCATTCAACATGATTAATGCAAAGTTTGATGCACTTACAAATGTCCTTGCTAAGAAGATGGAAGACTTGAGTATGTTGGTTAGTTCAACATCATCAGCTGGAAGTTCACAACAAGTGGCTTATACAGAGGAAACTTCCAGCTGTGGAATAGATTATGGAGAACAAGCAGCATATGTTGGTAATTATGGAAACAAGCAAATGGGGAATCCTTATTCTCAAACTTACAATCCAAATTGGAGGAATCATCCCAACTTTTCATGGGGAAATCAGCAAAATCAAGTTCAAAATCAGAATTTTCAACCACAACAGCAGAGTCAAGTTCCATATCAAAGAAATAGGCAACCACCGCCTAATTTTCAGAAAAATATGAACCCTCCACCAAAACAAAGAAGAATGAAATTCCACCATCAAGCTTTATTACAACAGATTCTTGCCAACCAAAATAAGCATGATGAGGAGATGAGAGAGGTGAAGGCAAGGTCGGAACAGATGCAAACACACAATGTATCTTTGGAAAACCAGATTGCACAACAAGCATCTTCCTCAAGTGCCAAATCTTTTGGAAAGCTTCCAAGTCAACCAGAAAATCCAAGAGAGCAGTGTCAAGCTATTACTTTAAGAAGTGGTAAAGTTATAAATGATGAGAAGAGTGAAAATAGTGAGAAGAGAGAAAATGAGAAAGGAACTGATGGGAGTGAAAAACAAGAGAGTGCAGAAAAATGTAAGGAGAAATTTGAAGAGAAGGAAGAGAAATATATACCTCCTGAACCCTACAAGCCACAGCTTCCCTTTCCACAAAGATTTCACAAAGCCAAGCTTGATAGGCAATTTGGGAAGTTCTTAGAGGTTTTGAAGAAACTTTACATAAATGTGCCTTTGTTGATGCTCTTTCACAAATGCCCTCTTATGCAAAATTCTTGAAAGAAATTCTCTCAAACAAGAGGAAACTTGAAGATGATGAAACTGTAGCTTTGACAGAAGAATGTAGTGCTATTCTCCAAAGGAAACTTCCTCCAAAGCTTAAGGATCCAGGGAGTTTTTCAATTCCATGCCACATTGGAGAGTCTTGTTCTACAAAAGCCTTATGTGATTTAGGGGCTAGTGTTAGCCTTATGCCCCTCTCTATTTATGAGAAACTCAACATGGTAGATCTAAAGCCAACCCACATTTCTCTTGATTGGTGTGAACAATCAAGTATCCTCAAGGAATTTTGGAGAATGTGCCCCAAGGTTGGAAAGTTATATATACCTGTTGACTTTGTCATCTTGGACATGGAGGAAGATTCTAATATTCCAATTATCTTGGGGAGACCCTTTCTAGCTACAGCAGGAGCATTGATTGATGTGAAAGGAGAAAAGCTGACTCTTAGGGTTGGTGAAGAGCAATTGGTTTTCAATATTAATAACACTATGAAAAAGCATCATTCAAGTCGATACTTGCTTGAGAGTTGATATCATTGATGAGTGGTTAAAGAACACTTCGTAAAGAAATATCCGTAAGATCCACTGAAAATTGTTTGGTTCATGGAGGAGGCATAGATTATGACAACCTCATGTAGCTGCATATGCTCAACACTTAGAGGGAAGTCCACCATTCATTTCGCTCCAGCTTTTCAACTCACACAAAAGGAAAAGCAGAATTTAAGCAACCATCATTCAAGGAAGAAGATGCACCTAAGGTAGAACTTAAGCAACTTCCTTCTCAGCTCAGGTATGAATTTCTTGGCACTAATAACACTTATCCAGTAATAGTAAATGCAAACTTGAGTACTTTAGAAGCTGATAAGTTGTTAAGAGTGTTGAGAAAGTTTAGGAAAGTTTTGGGATACACCATAGATGACATTAAGGGAATAAGCCCACATTTTTGTATGCATAGAATCAGTTTGGAAGAAAATTGTAAACCATCTATTGAACATCAGAGGAGGTTGAACCCAAATATGAAAGAAGTTGTTAAAAAGGAAATTTTGAAGTTGCTTGATGCAGGGATCATATATCCCATCTCGCATGATTTGGGTGAGCCAAGTACATGTTGTCCCAAAAGGGTGGAATGACAGTTGTCAAAAATGAAAATAATGAATTAATTCCCACGTAATGTTGACTAGTTGGCGAATTTGCATAGATTACAGAAAATTAAATGTTGCCACTAGAAAAGATCATTTTCCACTTCCCTTCATTGATCAGATGTTGGAAAGATTGGCTAGGCATTCTTATTTTTGCTATTTAGATGGATATTCAGGTTTTTTTCAAATCCCTATCCATCCAAATGATCAAGAGAAAACCAATTTTACTTGTCCATATGGAACCTTTGCTTATAGAAGGATGCCATTTGGGTTGTGTAATGCACCAGCCACTTTTCAAAGGTGCATGATGGCAATCTTCTCAGATTTCATTGAAGACATAATGGAGGTTTTTATGGACGACTTTTTCTGCTTTATGGATCTTCATTTGATATATGCTTGGCTAACCTTTCTAAAATTTTGCATGATGTGCGAATCGACCTTGCGTTAAATTGGGAAAAGTGTCATTTCATGGTTCAGGAAGGGATAGTGCTTGGACATTTGGTGTCTAACAGAGGAATAGAGGTTGATAAAGCCAAAGTTGAAGTGATAGAGAAGATGGCTCCTCCTAGCAATGTCAAGGGAATTCGAAGTTTTTTAGGACACGCCGGGTTCTACAGACGCTTTATTAAGGATTTTTCTAAAATAGCTAAACCTTTGTCTAATTTGTTAAGTAATGACACACCATTTGTATTTGACCAAGAGTGTTTGGATGCCTTTTGCAGGTTGAAGCAAGCTCTTATCACTGCACCAATCATGCAACCACCTGATTGGAGCCTACCTTTTGAAATTATGTGTGATGCTAGCAACTATGCAATTGGGGCTGTTCTTGGTCAACGAAAGGACAAAAAGGCTTATGCTATTTATTATGCTAGTAGAACACTGGATGAGGCTCAAACAAATTATGCAACAACTGAAAAGGAATTTTTGGCAATTGTCTTTGCATTGGAAAAGTTCAGACCTTACATTATTGACTCAAAAGTGGTTATATTTTCAGATCATGCAGCCATCAGATATTTGCTCCGTAAAAAGGAGGCTAAACCTAGGCTCATTAGGTGGATTCTGATGCTACAAGAATTTGATTTGGAGATTAGAGATAAGAAAGGAGCTGAAAATGTAGTTGCTGATAATCTTAGTAGGTTGAAATTGGATGGTGAAGAATTGGATGAAATCCCTATTGATGAGTTTTTCTTGGATGAACAACTTTTCTCTCTTGTTGCTAAACTACCTTGGTATCTGAGACTTTGTGAATTATCTATCTTGTGGAGTTTTACCCCTAGGAATGACATGGCAACAAAAGAAAAAGTTTTTGCATGAGGTGAAGTTTTATAGATGGGATGATCCTTTACTCTTTAGGAGATGTTGTGATGGTCTAATTAGAAGATGTATTCCTGAAGAGGAGGTACAGAGTATTTTGCATCATTGCCATGCTTCTGATTATGGAGGTCATTTTGGCATCTCTAAGACAGCTAGTAAAATTTTGCAAGCTGGTTTCTTTTGGCCAAATCTTTTTAAGGATGTGAAGAAATTTGTGTTGAATTGTGATAAATGTCAAAGGAGTGGAAATTTGTCAAAAAGAGATCAAATGCCCCTAAATAATATTCTTGAAGTGGAATTATTTGATGTTTGGGGAATAGATTTTATGGGGCCATTCCCTCCTTCATATGGTAATAGATACATCTTAGTTGGGGTTGACTATGTGTCAAAGTGGGTGGAAGCTATTGCAACTCCAACTAATGATGCTAGAGTGGTAGTGAAATTCTTGAAGAAATTTGTCTTGAACAGATTTGGAGCTCCTAGGGCTATAATTAGTGATGGGGGTTCCCATTTTTGTAATAAGCAATTTGAGAGCTTAATGAGGAAGTATGGTGTAGTGCACAAGATAGCTACCCCATACCACCCTCAAACTTCAGGACAAGTTGAAATTTCTAACAGAGAGCTCAAGCATATTTTGGAGAAAACAGTGAACAATTCTCGGAAAGATTGGTCTATCAAACTAGATGATGCTTTATGGGCATAGAGGACTGCCTACAAAACCCCTATAGGAACTACTCCCTTTAGGTTGGTGTATTGTAAGTCTTGTCATTTACCTGTGGAGCTAGAACATAGAGCACATTGGGCCATTCAAACCTTGAATTTTGATCTTAAGCAAGCTGGTGAAAAAATGTTGTTACAACTTAATGAGCTTGAGGAATTGAGGATGGATGCTTATGAAAGTGCCCGTATTTACAAAGAAAGAACTAAAGTTTGGCATGATAAGCATCTGAGGAAAAAGGAATTCAAAGAAGGTGATTTAGTTTTGTTGTTCAACTCAAGATTGAAATTGTTCCCTGGAAAACTTAAGTCAAGGTGGACTGGTCCATATAGAGTTTCTAAGGTTTTCCCTTATGGAGCAATTGAAATTTGGAGTGAAAAATCTGGGAATTTTAAGGTCAATGGGCATAGATTGAAGCATTACATAACTGGAGACCCAATAAAGGGAGCAAACTGTTACAAGCTCTCCAATCCCTCACCTCTTTTCAGTAAAATTCATGAAAAGTCCAGCTAAGGACTATAAAATAGCCCTCTTGGGAGGCATCCCAAGTCCTTTATTTTGCTTTTGTTGATTTACTTTCATTTTCATTAATTTTGTTTTTATCTTGAATCTCCCCAAATTCAATTTTTGACATTGTTAAATTTTGTCTCTTGTAGATGTAATTCAATGAAGAAAGGTCAGAACTGTTGGCAAAGTAATTCTTAACTTGAAAAAAATTTTTGTCCTTCAAAAGAACTGATAAGTTTTTGCTGCATAACCTGTGCAGGAGCTGCAATCTGGTTTATGCAGAGGAAATGTACATTCTGCAGCAAAAAGGGTGTCTGCAGCAAATGGCTTGTGTTTTGGTGAGGTTGGGTGTGTAACTTTTTAATACTTGTGCTTATAATATTAATATGGTGGTAAGTAAGTCATTTTTGCAGTTTTGAGCTTCTTTGGGTTGTAGAATTCAAGGTAGAAATGCTGCATTTTCTTGGCAAAACTTGGAGAGTTCATTTCTCATTTGTGGTTAGATGCAACTTCATGCAAATTTTATGGAGTTTTATGTGCTAAATGTTGATTTGCAGAATTTGACTCAAAATGGCATAGTTCTCAAAGGTCTTTTATGTAGGATCCATTTTTACATGCTTGTGTGATGCCTTTTTGATACACTTTGTATATATTGATGTGTTTTTAGTGAAAATTTCTTGTGGTTTATGCTTCATGGAATTATATTTCTTCATTTTAGGGTATTTTTCACACTTGCAATCCATGTTCTATTGCATTCTTGATCTTGTTGAATTGTGCATAAGCAACTGCATAGCTTATGCAATCCTGCATAACCACAATTCTTGCCATTTTTCACCTTTATTGCAAGTGCATAAGGAGAGTGCATAGTTTATGCAACTCTGCATAACCTCATTTTGTCAAATTTCATATCTGTCAAAACTTGCATAAGGTGAGTGCATGACTTATGCACATTTGCATAACTTCAAATCCTTCATTTTCTCTCTCTACCGAAGTTTGCATAAGGAGAGTGCATGACTTATGCACTTCTGCATAACCAAAAATCCAAAACTCCAATTCTGCCGAAGGGTGCATAAGCAGAGTGCATAACCTATGCACTTCTGCATAACCAGAAACCCAGAAAAATCAATCTTGCCGAGGGGTGCATAAGGAAGGTGCATAAGTTATGCACTTCCGCATAACCAAGAACTCCAAAAATACAAATTTGCCGAGGGGTGCATAAGCAGAGTGCATAACCTATGCACTTCTGCATGACCAAAAATCAGAAAATTCCAAAAGTTGCCGAGACCTGCATAAGCAATGTGCATAGCTTATGCACTTCTGCATAACCAAAAATTCTGAATTTCAAAACCCACCGAAGAGTGCATAAGCAGAGTGCATAGCTTATGCACATCTGCATGACCACCAACCAAAATTCCAAAAATTGCCGAACAGTGCATGAGTAGAGTGCATAACCTATGCACTTCTGCATGACCCAATTCTCTGAAACACCACTTCTGCCGAGAGATGCATAAGGGGAGTGCATAACTTATGCACTCCCGCATGACTTCGCTCCTCAACATTTCAAGGGTCACCGAAACATGCATAAGGACAGTGCATGACCTATGCACTTGTGCATAAGCCATTTCTTTGAAGTTTAAATCATTCTGAAACATGTACAAAAGAGTGCACAGGTTATGCATAAATCATTTTCCCCTTATGCAGTCTCTTACAAACCCGATTCAAATTCATTTTCGGCAAACAAAACTTCCCACCTCCACTTCCCGACTCTTCACCCCACGACCGCCCTTCAACCTCCATTCCTTCCGGCATTCTCGCCGTCTCTCTCCCATCTTCTCCACTAGCACTCTCATCACGAAAACCCTAAATTCCCCCCTACATTTTCATTTCCCCCTATCTCTTCTCCATCGGCAATGGATTCCCCTCCACATTCCCGCCCCGCTTCTCCTCTCGAAGTCTCTCCTTTGTCATCGATACACCCCACTTCCAATCCTCCACCACAAACGACACCCCCACCACCTCCCCCAACCACATACAAATGCAAAATCAGGTCAAAATCCGTGCGACCCATGTCCTCTGCTCCTCCTCTGTCTAAACGCAAAGACCCACCCACCCCATTGTCAGAACCGCCTCCCAAAAAGCCAAAAGCTCCAGCCTCTACACCCTCTTCCAGCAAAAAGACAATTTCGGCATCCTCATTTGTATCAAAGCTACCCTGGCCTCTCCCTGATACGATTCAAAAAGCAGCTTTTAAGCACCTTAAGGATAGGAAGGTACAACCCACTAGGTATATATCTGCTGATGCTTTACAATCTCTTGGCTTATTTGACAATGTAGTTACATTTCTTGATGGTATGGGTTGGACAGACTTTGTGCATAAGCAAGAGGTAGTTTATCCAATTCTAGTTTTGGAGTTTATTTCTTCATTCTCTGCTACCCTGAATTTGCATGATATAGACCATAAGCCAATTATGAAATTTAGATGCTTGGGGCAAAATAGAGAACTGTCATTAGACCAATTTCATAGCATTTTTGGTTTTGCAATTGATGGGTTATTTAGAGTACCACATACTGGAGTAGAGGTAGCTAACAAGGGCATTTGGAATCCTGCCCAATTTTGGAGAATCATAACAAACCAACCTCAAACTTTCTCTGCTGGAAGATCCAAAACATCCCAAATCCTTGACCCTGCACTTAGGTTTATTCATAGGCTGATGGCTAGCACCATATTGGGCAGAGGGACTAGTTCTGGTGCTGTGGGAAAATCTGAACTATTTATGTTATGGTGTGCATTTCACAAAGTTAAGGTATCTCCTGGTTACTTCTTTTGTGAACATGTGCTGCACATTGCCACCAAATCCATAGGTGATATTGTTTTGGGTGGGCTTATCACCACATAGCCAAGCATTTTGGTTTTAATCCTGCAGAGCACTCAATACCAGCACTTGAGGACACTTCATATTTTGATACTGCACACTTAACCAAAACAGGGTTCAATCTGTCATGTTTTGATACTGTCCACCCTGCAGCAGAAACTGAGCCTATTGCACAACCAGAAACCCAACCTTTCACACGCTCCACAAAGACCCTACTACACCTACCCCACCCTCACCCTACACAGACATTCCAGCTACCTCTCACCCATACCACCTACAGATGAACCTTCCTCATCCACAAAGACTCCTCGCATTCAACACTAAAGCCTTATTCACCTATCTTGAAAGGCTTAGTGATGATATATTCTTTGTGGATAGGAAGCTTGACAAAGGGTCTTGATACACTAAAGGATCACATGATCAGCTATTTGACCTTGTCATGGAAACCAGTGGACAAACAGAAAGAATCAAGGAGATGGTGAAGCAACTCATGATATTTTGGGCATGCCACCCCACCTCCATCACCTCCTCCAAAGACCATCATTTCGACAAATCTACAGCAGCCACCAGCCCCTTAGCAACATCCTTGGACAAAGGAAAATCAATAGACATAGATTCGTGTTTATTTTACTTTTGTTCAATCTTGTAGGACCTTTTTTGTAAATATGTTCAATCATTTATAGTTTGTTTGGGCTTATGTTTGTTTGTTTCAATTAGTTTCTTTTAAATTGCTTTCTTTTGAAGTTTTATTGGATAGCTATTACATTAGTCTTCTTTGATTTTTTTTTCTTGCACTTATTGCCTTTTTGTACATATTTGCCCATACTCTGTCTATATTTCAATACTTCTACTGCTGGTTGTACATTTCCCCTTGCCAATTCCCATGCAGCAGCTTTTGTATACACCGCATACTATGAATTTCCTCATGCACAACTTTTGCATAGCTCAGTGCAACTCTTTCTCGCATTTACAGAATCGCATGTGTTGTATTTCCTTATGCAACTGTCTGCATAGCCTATGCAACATATATTGCATCTTATGCAAGATCGCATGGCTTATGCACCTTACCTATGCACATGCTCGACAAAGACTTAACTCGCATAACCTGTGCCTTCTTATGCATCCCTTTATCTTGAATTCTCATACTGTAACTCTTTCTTTTGCTCTTACTTTTTACAATTCTGGTCAATATTATTTGCTTTGAGTTTTGGTTATCTATCGCTTGAGACATTGAGGACAATGTCTAATTTTGAATTTGGGGGTGCATATTTTGATTTTTAGCTTTATTTTTCACATTTTGAGTATAAGAGCATCTCATCCCATTTCATTTACATATATTGTAAATATTTTACGTATACATCCATACATACATATTCATTACACATTTACACACATTATACATCACTTAGAAATTGTACAAATTGCATACAAATAGACTCCCTCCATTTAGTTCATGCATTATTCATTTTAGGAATCATGCACCATGCATTAAAATCTTTTGCCAAATCCCTTGAGTATTGAAAATGTGCCTATGAGAGTGATTTGACTCACCTTTTAGTTGGGTTTATGGATTGAAAGTTTCCTAAAAAGTGCAAAGTTTTGAAGTGTCTATCCCTTGCCTATATCTTCTTAGCCAAAAAGCCACCCAACTAGTCATTTAGAGATTGGAGTGTTTAGAAGGAA
This sequence comes from Hevea brasiliensis, assembly GCF_030052815.1. Lineage (NCBI taxonomy): Eukaryota > Viridiplantae > Streptophyta > Magnoliopsida > Malpighiales > Euphorbiaceae > Hevea > Hevea brasiliensis. Next base: position 93,701,657 of record NC_079503.1, read on the forward strand.
TTATTGGATATAAGGTAGTCAAATGATGTCTCACCAATCCTAGAACAAATTTTCTAAACCTTTCAAGGCGAAATACCAGCTTGTACTTGAAAAGAGAGATGATTAGGCATTCTTTGATTTAAACCTTCTCATTTTAAATCTTTGGCCCTTTTCCTAATTAAAATTGACCCTTGCAAACCCCTTTTGAGCCTTTTATCCTTAATTTTTCTTGAATCCCTTATTGCTACCTAGCCAATGAACCAAACACTCCAACCCTTTTCATGAGAATAATTATTCATAATATTAGGTACATAAAAAAATAAAAAAAAAGGGAAAAGAAAAAAAATACAATAAAAGGGAGAAGAAATGCTTGTCACCTTGTAAAAGTGCTAGTATATGTGCTTTTCACCATTGTCATTCAAAATGAAAGAAATCCACCCAAAGTATTAAAAGAAATGAGTTTGGGGGTGGCAATTTTAGGGACAATCATCAAAAGAAAATGCAAAATACAAGTTAAAGTATCAAAATGTCCCTCCATTTTTATGTGTTTTGTAAACTATGCTAGCACTTGAAAATCCTCATTGTGTATTTCTCTCTCCCATATATATATAAAAAAAAAACATATATATATATATATATATATATATATATATATATATATATATATATATATATATACATAATAAAGTGTACCTTATGTTTCAAAATTGCAAAATTTTCTCATGCTTTGAATCATTTTTACCCATCTTTCTTCTTAGCCTCATTTTGAACCCCATAGCCCCATTACATCCCTAAAAAAAGACTTTTGATCTCTTGATAGTACTTGCTACATTAGTGGAGATAGAAGTAGGGAATTTGCCTATGGGATTGGAAAACTATTCATTCATTCATTCAATTCCATCATTCCATATAGAGACGCTTTGACTATTGATTGTTCTAGAATTTCTTTTGAGCATGACTCTCTCTTTTGATTGGTTGGTTTGGGGATTTTTGAATGATAATTGACTTAATGGCTAAGCAGTGAAAGCTTGGATAAGCATTAAATTCTTTGTATTTTGAAGGATGGGTATATGGATTGCTGGTATGGCTGAAGGTGTGTTAAGTTACTTCAATTGGTAATTTTCATAACTCTTTGGATAAGGCACCCCTAAAAATTTTGCATTACATTTTTAAGTTTGCTTGAGGACAAGCAAAAGCTTGAGTTTGGGGGTATTTGATGCATACATTTTGCATAGTCATTTAGGTCTAATTTTATAACCTTTTTATTTGATTATTAGTCATTTTTAGCTAATTTCATTAGTTAATTAGTTAGTTTTTCATAGTTGTCAATTTTTCATTAATTTGTAATTTTTACTTTGTTTTGTAGGAAAAATGGTGTTTTTAAAAGACTAAAGAGAATTTTGCCATTGAGGAGTGTCTTCTACAGAAAAAGATGTCAAAAACAAGTTTTCAAGATGAAATATGCATTGACCAAACTGCATAACTTGCGCATAAGCTATGCAGATCTGCATAAGGAGGAAGATCACTGCTCTGTAACCATTAAATGTGCATAAGGAGACCGCATAGCTTATGCACATTCTCACCTCCCTTATGCACATTCACGAAATTGTGCATAACCTATGCACTAAGTCATGCAACCGCATAAGTGACCCAGAATCAGCTGAAATCGCATAAGGGATCAGATAACTTATGCACCCACTTATGCATCCCATAAAGAGTTCATTAATGAGTCAAGTAAGATTCCCTTAATGTATTCCTCCTAGAACATACTATTTTAGGGCTCCATGTCAGAAAAATGCTATATATAGTCTCATTTTCCCATTTTGGAGAAAAAAAGGGGGAGAAGGAGCAAAGAAGAAAAGGAGAGGGGCTGAGCAGAATTTGAAGAGCCATCTTCACCTTCCACACCATTTTCAACTAAGATTTGCAGATTTCTTTCTTTCTTTACACTTTCCTACATTTCTAGTGTTTAATTCCTTACTTCTTGGCTTAGATTAAAGCTTTATTTCCATTTAAACTCATCATATCTTGTAAGCATTATGGATAGTGAGTAGTTTACTTTTGATTCTGGAGTAAGGGTTGTAATATTTGAGATATTTTGTGGAATTTGATTGGGTAATCCATATTTTGTGGTCTTAATGAGTTTTATTCATTTCTTGTATGCTTAATGACATGCTTAGTATAGGATCCCATTAAGTGATGTTCATAATCTATGGTTGAAGCACCGAAAGGAGAAGGCCTTGTGATAGATAATCAAGAAATTGGACTTAATTAATTTAGACCTAGAAATAGGCTAAGGATTAAGAGGATTCACAGATAAATTAAAGAACTTAATGGGTCTTAATTAATTCTAACTCCACGAAAGTAGGATTAGTTTGATTAAGGCACTCTTTGTCTCACTAAAGGGAATACAAAGCATTTAATAATTAATCTCCTTAAAAACCATAAGTATCATAAAATATGATAACAAATTTAAAATCCCAAAATAGCTCGAATATGAAATCCCGAACTCCGGAATCAGCTTTTTACCATTGTTAATTTCTAATCGAATTTAATCATTTGCCATTTTAAATATTGCCATATTTGAACTTGCTTATTTCAATTTGATGCAATTTTAGTTTAATTAATACATTGTTGAATAGAATATTAAATTTGCACATTTAGATTTCGTACTCCATTACCCATTAATTCATTATTTTAAATACTTCAATTTAGTCAACTTTTATATCGAAAATTCAATCATTAACACAACTCCTCGTGGGATCGATATTTTTCTATACTACTTGTACGACCCGTGCACTTGCGGTTGGGACGCATCAGTTATGCAGGATTGCATAAGCTATGCAGTTGCTTATGCACAATTCAACAAGATTGAGATTGCAATGGAAAATGATTTGCAAGTGTGAAAAATACCCTAGAATGAAGAAATATAATTCTATTAAGCATAAATCATGAGAAATTATCACCAAAAACACATCAATATATACAAAATCCATCAAAATTACATCACACATGCTTGTAAAAGTGAATCATGCATAAAAGGCATTTGTGACCCATGCCATTTTGACTCAAATTTTGGAAATCAACATTTAGCACATTAAAACTCAATAAAATCTGCATAAAGTTGCATTTATCCATAAATGAGAATGGACTTCCCAAGTCATGCCAAGAAAATAAAGCATATCCACCTTGAATCCCACAACCCAAATAAGTTCAAAACTGTAAAAATGACTCACTTACCACCATATTAACATTATAAGCACAAATACTTAAAAGTTACACACCCAACCTCACCACGAACATAAATAATCTGCAGACCCTTCCTTGTCGCAAAATGTCATTTTTTGCTCGCATATACCAGATATCAACCCAAGAGCATAATTCATTTGTCAGACCTTTCCTCACTGCAAATTTCATTTTTCCTCTCTCAGATAAAACTGTAGCAGACCGCACAAAAGTTATGCAAAAGAAAATCAATCAATTTGTAGGAGATTTAAAGAACATAATTTGTGTTAAGGGTCACTCCCCAGCAGTTCACCAACCTTCCTCCATTGAAATACATCTACAAGTGACAAGATTCAACAATGTCAAAAATTGAATTTGGGGAGATTTAAGATAAAAACAAAAGCAATGAAAATAAAAGTAAATCAACAAAAAGGAAAATAAAAGAAACTGGGGATGCCTCCTAAGAGGGCTAATTTATAGTCCTTAGCTGGACTTTTCATGTATTTTACTGAAAAGAGGTGAGAGATTGGAGAGCTTGTAACAGCTTGCTCCTTTTATTGGGTCTCCAGTTATGTAATGTTTCAATCTATGCCCATTGACCTTAAAATTCCCAGATTTTTCACTCCAAATTTCAATTGCTCCATAAGGGAAAACCTTAGAAACTCTATATGGACCACCCACCTTGATTTAAGTTTTCCAGGAACAATTTCAATCTTGAGTTGAACAACAAAACTGAATCACCCTCTTTGAATTCCTTCTTCCTAAGATGCTTATCATGCCAAACCTTAGTTCTTTCATTGTAAATACTGCACTTTCATAAGCATCCATCCTCAATTCTTCAAGCTCATTAAGTTGCAATAACATTTTCTCACCATTGCTTAAGATCAAAATTTAAGGTCCGAATGGCCCAATATGCTCTATGTTCTAGTTCCACTGTAAATGACAAGACTTACCATACACCAACCTAAAGGGAGTTGTTCCTATAGGTGTTTTGTAAGCAGTCCTATATGCCCATAGAGCATCATCTAGTTTGACAGACCAATCTTTCCGAGAATTGCTCATTGTTTTCTCCAAGATATGTTTGAGCTCTCTGTTAGAAATCTCAACTTGTCCTGAAGTTTGAGGATGGTATGGGGTAGCTATCTTGTGCACTACACCATACTTCCTCATTAAGCTCTCAAATTGCTTATTACAAAAATGGGAACCCCATCACTAATTACCTTCTAGAGCTCCAAATCTATTAAAGACAAATTTCTTCAAGAATATCACTACCACCCTAGCAACATTAGTTGGAGTTGCAATAGCTACCACACACTAAGACACAAAGTCAACTCCAACTAGAATGTATATATTACCAAATGAACGAGGACATGGCCCCATAAAATTTATTCCCCAGACATCAAATAATTCTACTTCAAGAATATCATTCAAGGGCATTTGATCTCTTTTTGACAAATTTTCACTCCTTTGACATTTATCACATTCTAACACAAATTTCCTCACATCCTTAAAATGATTTGGCCAAAAGAAACCAGCTTGCAAAATTTTACTAGTCGCTTTAGAGATTCCAAAATGTTCTCCATAATCAAGCATGGCAATGATGCATAATACTGTGGTCTCATCATCAGAATACATCTCCTTATTAAACCATCACAAAGATCTCCTAAAGAGTAAAGGATCATCCCATCTATAAAACTTCACCTCATGCAATATCTTTTTCTTTTGTTTACATGTCATACCTAGAGGTAAAACTCAACAATATAGATAATTCACAAAGTCGCATACCAATGTAGTTTAGCAACAAGAGAGAAAAGTTGTTCATCCAAGAAAAACTCATCAATAGGATTTCATCCAATTCTTCATCATCCAATTTCAACCTACTAAGATTATCAAGAACTACATTTTTAGCTCCTTCTTATCTCTAATCTCCAAATCAAACTCTTATAGCATCGATCCACCTAATGAGCCTAAGTTTAGCCTCTTTTTACTGAGCAAATACCGATGGTGCATGATCCAAAATATAACCACTTTTGAGTCAATAATGTAAGGTCCGAACTTTTCCAATGCAAAGACAATTGCTAAGAATTCCTTTTCGTTGTTGCATAATTTGTTTGAGCCTCATCCAGTGTTCTACTAGCATAATAAATAGCATAAGCCTTTTGTCCTTTCTTTGACCAAGAACCTCCAATCGCATAGTTGCTAGCATCACACATAATTTCAAAAGGTAGGCTCCAATCGTGGTTGCATGATTGGTGCATGATAAGAGCTTGCTTCAACTCGCAAAAGGCATCCAAACACTCTTGGTCAAATACAAATGGTATGTCATGACTTAACAAATTAGACAAAGGTTTAGCTATTTTAGAAAAATCCTTGATAAAGCGTCAGAGAACCCAAAGATGTCCTAGAAAACTTGAATTCCTTTGACATTGGTAGGAGGAGCCATCTTCTCTATCACTTCAACTTTGGCTTTATCAACCTCTATTCCTCCTTAGACACCAAATGTCCAAGCACTATCCCTTCTGAACCATGAAATGACACTTTTCCCGCTTTAACACAAGTCAAGATTCGCACATCGCAAAACTTTAGAAAGGTTAGCCAAGCATATGTCAAATGAAGATCCATAAACAGAAAAATCGTCCATAAAAACCTCCATTATGTCTTCAATAAAATCTGAGAAGATTGCCATCATGCACCTTTGAAAAGTGGCTGGTGCATTACACAACCCAAATGGCATCCTCCTATAAGCAAAGGTTCCATATGGACAAGTAAAAGTGGTTTTCTCTTGATCATTTGGATGGATAGGGATTTGAAAAAAACCTGAATATCCATCTAAATAGCAAAAATAAGAATGCCTAGCCAGTCTTTCTAACATCTGATCAATGAAGGGAAGTGGAAAATGATCTTTTCTAGTGGCAACATTTAATTTTCTATAATCTATGCACATTCGCCAACTAGTCACTGTTCTGGTGGGAATTAATTCATTATTTTCATTTTTGACCACTGTCATTCCACCCTTTTTTGGGACAACATGTACTGGGCTCACCCAAGTACTGTCTGAGATAGGATATATGATCCCTGCATCAAGCAACTTCAAAATTTCCTTTTTAATAACTTCTTTCATATTTGGGTTCAACCTCTTCTGATGTTCAATAGATGGTTTACAATTTTCTTCCAAACTGATTCTATGCATGCAAAAGTGTGGGCTTATTCCCTTAATGTCATCTATGGTATATCCTAAGACTTTCCTAAATTGTCTCAACACTCTTAACAACTTATCAGCCTCTAAGGTACTCAAGTTTGCATTTACAATTACTGGATAAGTGTTATTGGTGCCAAGAAATTCATACCTGAGCTGAGAAGGAAGTTGCTTAAGTTCTACCTTAGGTGCATCTTCTTCCTTGAATGATGGTTGCTTAGATTCTGCTTTTTCCTTTTGTGTGAGTTGAAAAACTGGGGCAGAAATGAATGGTGGACTTCCCTCTAAATGTTGAGCATATGCAGCCACATGAGGGTTGTCATAGTCTATGCCTCCTCCATGAACCAAACAATTTTCAAGTGGATCTTTTGGATATTTCTTTCTGAAGTGTTCTTCAACCAACTCATCAATAATATCAACTATCAAGCAAGTATCAGCTTCAGAATGATGCTTCTTCATAGTGTTATTAATATTGAAAACCAATTGCTCCTCACCAACTCTAAGAGTCAATTTTTCTCCCTTAACATCAATCAATGCTCCTGTTGTTGCTAGAAAGGGTCTTCCCAAGATAATTGGAATATTAGAATCCTCTTCCATGTCCAAAATGACAAAGTCAACAGGTATATAGAACTTCCCAACCTTCAGAGGCACATTCTCCAAAATCCCTTCAGGATACTTAATTGATCTGTCAGCTAACTGAAGAGAAATGTGGGTTGGCTTAAGATCTCCCATATTGAGTTTCTCATAAATTGAGAGGGGCATAAGGCTAACACTAGCCCCTAAATCACATAGAGCTTTTGTAGAACATGATTCCCCAATGTGGCATGGAATTGAAAAACTCCCTGGGTCCTTGAGCTTTCGAGGAAGTTTCCTTTGGAGGATAGCACCGCATTCCTCGCCAAAGCTACTGCCATGATCTTCAAGTTTCCTCTTGTTTGAGAGAATTTCTTTCAAGAATTTTGCATAAGAGGGCATTTGTGAAAGAGCATCAACAAACGGCACATTTATGTATAGCTTCTTCAAGACCTCTAAAAACTTTCCAAATTGCTTGTCAAGCTTGGCTTTGTGAAATCTTTGTGGAAAGAGAAGTTGTGGCTTGTAGGGCTCTGGAGGTATATACTTCTCTTCCTTCTCTTCAATTTTCTCTTTACATTTTTCTGCACTTTCTTATTTTTCACTCTCCTCATTTTCTTTCTCATTTTCTCTCTTCTCACTATTTTCACTTTTCTCATTTTTTTCACTATTCTCATTATCTACAACTTTCCCACTTCTTAAAGTAATAGCTTGACACTGCTCTCTTGGGTTTTCTGGTTGACTTGGAAGTTTTCCAAAAGACTTGGTACCTGAGGAAGATGCTTGTTGTGCAATCTGATTTTTCAGCATTCTGTTATGTGTTTGCATCTGTTCTAGCCTTGCTTTCATCTCTCTCATCTCCTCATCATGCTTATTTTGGTTAGCAAGAATCTGTTGTAATAAAGCTTCTGTGGTGGAACTTTGTTCTTGCTGTTTTGGTGGAGGATTCATATTTTTCTGCTGAAAATTAGGCAATGGTTGCCTATTTTGCTGATATGGAATTCCTTGTTGCTGTTGTGGTTGAAAATTTTGATTTGGAACTTGACTTTGCTGATTTCCCCATGAAAAGTTGGGATGATTCCTCCAATTTGGATTATAAGTTTGAGAATAAGGATTCCCCATTTGTTTGTTTCCATAATTACCAACATATGCAGCTTGCTCACCATAATTTACTCCATACCGTAGTTCCTCTCGTGAAGCCACTTATTGTGAACTTCCGATGATGATGATGAACTAACCAACATACTTAAGTCTTCCATCTTCTTAGCCAAGACATTTGTAAGTGCATCAAACTTTGCATTAATCATGTTGAATGGATCAAGATCATACATTCCAACAAATTTTGCCTCCTTTGAGTTGGAGTTGGTCCTCTTGGACTACTCCAAAGATGTGTTTTCTTTGCAATTTTCTCCAACGGCTCATAAGCTTCATCTTCATGCTTCATAATAAATTCTCCTCTGTTTGAGCATCAATAATCCCTCTAATTGCGTATGACATTTGTGTAAAATTCTGGTTTATCATCCATTCGTAATGGCATGATGTGGGCATTGTCTCTCTAATTCCTTCCATCTCATCCATGACTCATAGAGAGTTTCATCTTCTCTTGGTCCAAAGTCGTCATTTGATTCCTCAATTCTTGAGTTTTTCCAGTGGAAAATATTGTGTAAGAAATGCATCTGAGTTGCTCCCAATTTGTAATGGAGTTGTAAGGTAAAGAATCAAGCCAATCCAATGCTCTATCTTTCAAAGAGAACGGAATAGCTTCAATCTTGCTGCATCATCGACACTGTGTTGTTTTTGCATGTCACAGATCATAGCAAACTTCTTCGGATGTGTGTGTGGATTTTCAGAAGGATGTCCCCCAAATTGGGAGTTTTGAATCATTTGAAGAACTCCAAAATTCATCTTGTAACTATTTGCATCAATTCTTGGTCTTGCTATGCTCTCTCTCAAGGCATCAAAACGAGGAAAAGCATGATCCATCATACTTCCCCTAGGCACATTAACATTTACAACTTCTTCACCTTGGGCTATAGTTTCATTGTTTTGACCATTTCTAGCATTGCCGCCACCAATTCTAATTCTTTCATCAGCCATGTCTGCTTCTAATTCAGTTTCTCTCAAAACTTCTTTTCTTTTTCTGGTTTCTTTCTTGTTGGCTTTACAAAAATTCTCAATTTCAGGATTGAACAGTAAGGATGTGTCACTTGTGCTTCTAGCTCTTCTCATAAAAGATTAAAAGTACCTGAAAAAGAACAAACAAATACAAAAATGAAAAGATAACAAAGATAAAACTATAAACAACTAAAATAATCAAGAATTCAATCTAAAACAAACAATCACTTCTAACGGCGCCAAAAACTTGATGTGGCCCAACTGCAAGTGCACGGGTCGTACAAGTAATATAGAAAAGATATCGTTCCCACGAGGAGTTGTGTTAATGATTGAATTTTTGATATAAAAAGTTGACTAAATTGAAATATTCTTGAAATTAAAGTAATAAATCGATGGGTATTTGAGTATGAAATCTATATGTGCAAAATTAATAATCTATTCAACAATGTAACGATTAAACTAAATTTGCATCAAATTAAAATAAGCAAATTCAAATATGGCAAGATTTTAAAATGGCAAGCAATTAAATTCAATTGAAAATTAGCAATGATAAAAAGGCGATTCCGGAGTTCGGGATTTCATATTCGAGCTATTTTGGGATTTTAAATTGGTTATCCAATCTTATGAAACTTATGGGTTTTAAGGAGATTAATTCTTAAATCCCTTGAATTCCCTTTCGAGTGAGACAAAGAGTGCCTTAATCAATCTAATCTTACTTTCGTGGAGTTAGAGTTAATTAAGACCCATTAAGTTCTTTAATTAATCTGTGAATCCTCTTAATCCTTAGTCTATTTCTAGATCTAAGTTAATTAAGTCCAATTCCTTGATTATCTATCACAAGGCCTTCTCCTTTCGGTGCCTCAACCATGGATTAAGAACATCACTTAATGGGATCCTACACTAAGCATGTCATTAAGCACACAAGAAATGAATAAAACTCATTAAGATCACAAAATATGAATTACCCAATCAAAATCCACAAAATATCTCAAATATTATAACCCTTACTCCAGAATCTATGGTAAACTACTCACTATCCATAATGTTTACAAGATATTCTGAATTTATAAGGAAATAAAGCTTTAATCTAAGCTAAGAAACAAGAAACTAAACACTAGAAATGTAGGAAAAATGTAAGAAAAGAAAGAAATCTCCAAATCTGATTGGAAATGGTGTGGAAGGTGAATGTGACCTTCACCGCCTCTCCTCTTCCTTTCCTTTTCTCGCTCCTTGTCTCCAATTTCTAAAATGGGACATGGGACTATTTATAGCATTTTCGACATGGAGCCCTAAAATGGTATGTTCTAGGATGAATTTTATGTGGGAATCTTCTCACACTTTCATTAATGAAACCTTTGTGGGATTATTTAATCTATTTTATTTTTAAAAATTTTTAATATGCGCTAGCGTTGCTCATGGACTTCCACTAGTGGGTACAAATCGAGATAATAACAAGAACATAAATGGATTTATTTGGCAACTTCTTCCAAATTTAAGTCAATGAGAGGCACCGAAAATATGGTATAGAATTATCTAAAAGAAGTGGCATACCTACCTTACAATGGAGGCTATGAGCAACTTACATAAGGCTTAGATGGGCCTTTTGGTACAAAGAATGTAAAAACGATAGATTTTTGTTTAGGACGAATCCTAATAGCTAGGAGTGGTATTTGACATTCCAAACAAAAGAGATTGTTATCTCCTGTAGATAGAGTTGCACTTTAACTAGAATTCTTCCGTTCAGCTAGGCGAGTATCGCGTGTGAACCATAAAATAGGAGTTCAAATCATGAACTTAGGAGAAACATGTTGCAAATCCGAACCATGATATGGTTCAAGTCATGTTTCTTTAAGTATTTATTAATGAACTATGTTCTTGGGGCATTTTAGGTGTATAATATCGATAACAATATGATTATTTTCTAGAATTAATTGTCAAAAAAAGTTTGTCAAATTTTTGAGAATAAACTCTGAAATTTATATCATTACCAATTAAATTTTGACATTTACATAATTGCTAATTAAGACCTCACGTTTGATTGATATCTCAAATTTAATTGATGGTCAATAAACCTTAAGGAGAATCACAAGTTCCATTAACACACAACGAGGAAAGCCAGATGGATTCCTGAAGATTGGCGGGTTAAAACTTCCAGATTTGTCCGACTTCTTGAAGGTTGATGATGAAAACAAGTGCCACCAGCGTTGCTTGAATAACTGTTCCTGCTTAGGTTATGCATATGTAAATGGGATAGGGTGTTTGGTTTGGACAGGAAACCTTCTGGATTGAAGATAACCATATATCTTTTAACTTTTGATGACAGGGAAAGCTTCCTGGAGGAGAAGAAATAGCTGTAAAGAGGCTGTCAAGAATCTCTGGCCAAGGCTTAGAAGAGTTCAAGAATGAAATCATACTGATTGCAAAATTACAACACAGAAATCTTGTTAGATTACTAGGCCGCTGTATTCAGGGAGAAGAGAAGATGCTGCTTTATGAATTTATGCCCAACAAAAGCTTGGAATTCTTTCTTTTTGGTAGATTCCTTTTACTTTGATGTTTGCTTAAAATCCATGTGAAGACACAAAAGTAAGTTTTCTTATAGATTGCTAATCATTTTCATTTTATTGTGAACACAATAGCAGACCCTGCAAAGCAGGCATTATTAGACTGGAAGAAGAGGTTCAATATTATTGAGGGGATTGCTAGAGGTCTTCTTTATCTCCATCGAGATTCAAGACTCAGAATCATTCATGGGGACCTAAAGGCGAGCAACATTTTGTTGGATGAGGAAATGAATCCAAAGATTTCAGACTTTGGTATGGCCAGAATATTTGGGGGAAACCAAAATGAATTGAACACAAACCGAGTTGTTGGCACATAGTAAGTATGAATTGTCTATCAGATGATTCATAATTCAGCTCTGTCAAACAATTAAATTAAGCTTAATGTAACTTGTCGCTTCCGAAATTTCAGTGGTTATATGTCACCTGAATATGCAATGGAAGGCCTATTTTCTGTCAAGTCAGACGTCTATAGCTTTGGAGTGTTACTATTAGAGATTGTGAGTGGCCGGAGGAACACCAGCTTTCGTTTAACTGATCATGTCAGCCTCGTTGCTTATGTAAGTACATCTGCAAAGTTTTCTAGTTAAGCTTACTTTAATGATATAATCCAAATTTTCATGTCATTTATTCTCCATTTATCAATGTTCATCCATAAAAGGTTATTGTTGGTTCATCTCAGGCATGGGAAGTTTGGCACGGAGATAAAGCAATGGAGGCAGTTGATCCATCAATTCGAGATTCGTGTTGCGAGAATGAAGTATTAAAATGCATACAAGTAGGGATGTTGTGTGTGCAAGATTCTGCAGTTCAAAGACCAACCATGTCATCTGTGGTGTTAATGCTTGAAAGCAATAATCCAACTCTGCCATTGCCTAGGCAACCTACTTATGCTTCAATGAGAACCTCCATGGACACACTTGAAATCGATCTTGAAGGCCAGGAAATTGTATCCTCAAATGATGTGACTGTTACAATGATTGATGGAAGATGATTAACATTTTTTTTTCCTTTCCCTTTGCGCTATTTTTATATGTAATTCAATTCAATATACTTATCAACATCTGTGTAGAGTTTTTGTCAGTCAATTTTGGACCTGCATCTTGCTTATTACTGTGTTCATACTGGAATTTGTTTCCATTAACTTTTCTACGTGGGTTAGCAAGAAATTCCAGAACTAGAGTGACATGGGGTTGAGTTGAAGCATTGTCATTACAGGCCTAGAGAATGAGAATTGCAATTTCTGGAAGCAGAATCTGTGAAACAAAGAAAAGAATTTAATATAAGAAGTCAATTTTTGTTGATCAGCTCAGGACAAAATGTACCCATCTCCATCTGTAACATAAATTGCATATGTCTTTGTCTTTGTCCGCCTGATGAATATCAATGGTGTGTTTTGGCCTCTTGTGCAATTAAAAATGATCATATGCAGTTATGGCTGGATCAGAGGAAATGTGGTCAACCACTGGTCATTCTAAATTCTAAATTCTGATCCAAATGAACTTCATTTATTGATATTCGAACTCGAGACCTCGTAATCCTGGATATGACTTCCATCATTGGTAGTTTATGTTTAAATGTTTGTTGTAACAAACAAACTTTTAAGAGTTGGGTCTGAGCTGTCCTGAGCTCAACTACTCCAAATAAATGAAGTTTTTATTAGAAATGCCATTATTAACAAGAGCTTAAAAGCAGGACTTAAAAATTGCTTTAGGGACTCCCCTGTTTGTAATTAAGGTTGTGCACAATATATTTTAAACCTTCAATTCTAGCTAAACTAAACCCATTTTAATAATTTGACTTGAGTTGACTCTTGATCCAATTTGATTTGACAAAAAAAAAAAAATCTGATTTATTTTATTTTTAAGGAATCAAATCAAATTATAAACATACATTTCATATATTAATGGTTAATTAATTTTTATAATATTTTCTAATATTATTAAATTCTTATATTGTAAATAATGTTATTAAATTTTTATTTTATAAATAAAAATTAAATTCAAGCCATTTTAAAAATAAATGAAATTGTAATATTTGATTTAATTTAATTTTTATAAATAAATGATTTGATTTAATTAAAAATTATCAAATCATATTTTTTTAGTTTAATTTAAAAATTACTATATCAAATCGGCACATGTACCCCCTATTTATAGGTTTAGTAGTGTATTTGAAAAATCAAAATTGATCCATTGAATTTTTTTTTTTTCAATTCAGTTTGATTTTAATTATTATTTTTAAAAATTTTAATTTATTAATTCAATAAAAAAAAAATCAAATTAACTAATCCGAACCAAAGTTTTATACATGTGCATGCAGTCAAATCCTTAATTTGGCACTGCCAACCAAATTCTCAGTTTGTCACCTCTTGAATCATTCTCTCCCTCTGGCCTGAATCTTGATTCTCAGGCAGACAATCTCAGCTCCAATCTATGTGGGTTAGCAAGAAATTCCAGCACTAGCAATAACATGGGGTTGAGTTGAAGCATTCTCATTACAGAACTATCAGTGACATGGGTTAGCAAGAGAATTGCATTTCTGGAAGCAGAATCTATGACAAAAAAAAAAAAAGTCAATGTTTGTTGAGGACAAAATGTACCCATCTCGATCAGTAACATATATCACTAAATTGCACATATCATTGTCTATGTCCACCTAATGAATATCAATATGTGTGTTTTGGCCCCTTGGGCTAATAAATATGATCATAGGATAAGGCTGGGTCAGAGTCAAGCACAGGTCATTATAAATTCTGACCCAGAAGACACGTATAAGTAAAATGAACTTGTGCTGTGATAGTTTATGTTTAAATGTTAGTTGTTACCAACAAACAATTAAGAGTTGGGTTTGAGCTGTGCTGTGTTCAACTACTCTAAATAAAAGAAATTTAAATTCTACCAATGAATTTTAGTTTAGTTTTAATTTCATAATGTCAGTAATATTTCAATTTCAAGTTATTAATCTATTATACTAAAAAAAAAATAAAAAATAAAGTGCAAGACAATTCTCTTTAAGGAACTCGGCATAACAGTCCTATAACTTCGGGAGAAGAGATGCCTCCTCATAAAGGGGGTTGTAGTGATTAGGTTTAGGCGACTGTTTATCAAAAACACAGGTCTCCGCAAAGTTGTATGACTATATTTTCAGTTGAGAGTTAAATTATTTTATCATTAGAAAAATTATATTTTATTAGGCGATGACTTATTTGAGTTTAATTAAAAAGAACATAGATTTATTTAGTTCAAAATTGTAACAACCAAAAAAAAAAAGATAGGATTTTATGCAGACAAAGGATTTCCACTCACATCGCTAACTTAAAAAAAAAAAAAAAGGTCAAAAAATCGGAGGAGGACCCCAATTTTCTGTTCTCTACTCTCCTTCCATCTCTTCTTCTTCTTCCTTTCTTCGGTGACTGGCCGGCAACCCTCCAGCGATGTCAAGAACCACCAGAAACGGCGGCAAGAGAGGGAAAAGAGAGAGAAAACGAGCGCACAGTGGGCAGCGGCTTTCCGGCGCGATTCCGGCTTCATCCGACGTTTGATCGAGGCGATTCAGGTGACGTTGGAAAGCTTGTTCCGATAGCTTTCTTTTGATACCAATTTTGCAGCAAATGGAGGTCGAATGAGTGAGATAGGGAGGAGAGAAGTTTCGGGTTTTTCAAGCTTTTTCGTCAGAGCTAGGACGATCCGACCGTTGGATCGACGATCCGAAACCACCTATGGACTGAGGAAGAGGAGAGGAACATGATGGTATGATCAGATCCGACAAATGTTGCCGGCGACGATCAGGGCCGTCTGGCGGTGGCTCCGGTGGGCTATGAAGATGATTCAACTTCCAGAGGCTTCCTCATAAATTTTTGGAATTTTTGAGACACAGATAAACTTCGGGTAAGACTATTTTTATTATTTCTCTGTCTGTGGGGCATAAATACAGTGTTTCTTAAACAGGAAAAATTGGAGAAAAATTCTAAGAAAAATATATGATGAAAGTAAAATTATTTGGAGATATTCTATGGTGTTTGTTGAATTTTTGAGTGATTGTAGAATATTTTTGAAAAATATAGATGGATTTTAGTTAGATTTTTAGCATGTGGGCATATAAGATTATTTGAAATTAAGATATTTAAATTTTATATAATTGGTTGAAGCTTGAGGATGGAGGTTTAAATATGTGAATATTGAATTGGGTTGAATTAAGAATATGTTAGCTGTTGGAAACTTATGGAATTGAGTAAAATTCTTGAATAAAATATTCATGGGTGATTAGAAAATTTCAATTCATTTTGCAATAGCCTTATAATATTATTAAGGACCGCGGGACAAAATTTTAGAATTTTTAGAGCATCTTTGAGTGGATTTTTACAAAATGTTAATTATAGGGACTAAAACGTAATTTTTAAGGTTTTGAGTATTGCTTGGTTTGGAGGGCCCAGGAGGGGCCATATAATGATGATGAGATATGAGTTGAATTTAGAAGTGTTATTTGAGCCTTTTTGCAGGTTGGGTAGGTCCCAGGTATAGGGGAAACTATAGGATTTCATAAATTAAATACCTGTTGCCTCCTTAGAGTTTTATTTTGACTTAGTACTAATAAATTTATAATTTAATTATTAGGTGATCGAGATCAGCTATTTTCCTGCATCCAGCAGCCACAATAGTCATCGGTGTATTGTGAGTAAAATATTAATTTTAATTGTAATTTCGATATTATTATATGTTCAAGCATGCCCATGCATCACTTATATGTATATATCTATGTAGTTAAACTCTAGGCACGTTTTATGTTGCATTCACAACTGTTAAAGTGCCATGGATGTTGTTGTGGTAATTTGGAGCAGTGTGCGTGCGTGCGTGTGATGTAGTGTGGACTATGGATGACGGGTAGACACGGCGAGATCTTCTCTGGGACCGGTCCTGGTAGACACGCTGAGTTTTTTGGTCGACCCGATTTGGTTATTAAGGAAGTCCGAAATGAGTTCTTCATTTGTACAGTTGGATTTAAGAGAGTATAAGGATCACTCACATATATTATGATTGCTATTACTGGGTGTGTAAGTGCTCCAAATTACTTTTTTGTTGTTATGAAGTGAAAATTATTGCTGATGTTGCATTTCACTCTACAGGGTGCATTAGCTTTAGATAGTTATAGAGATTATGGTTAAAATTGATATTTTACTCAAAGTCGAACGCTCACTCTGCTCACCATATTTTTCCAAAGGCTGAGAGGAGACATTTTTCGTAATAACTGTCCCTTTCCTCTCGGGTTATGAAAAGATTACTTAATTGTATTATTATTCTCTAAATTTGTAATTTAGACTCGCATGTGCTAGTAGTAGTATTAAACTCACAAGGATTTGTATGAATTCAAGTTTTCGTATTAATAAATGAAAAGAAAAAATTTAATAAGTTTTAAATGGTTATAAATGAGATAACAGGGTTGAGCTGGACTCTCCTAATTTTTGTTTCTGATAATTTCTGGGCTAAGTTGACCCGAAATAAAATTTTAACAGTTTAATTTAAATTATTTTTATATGCATATTGGGCCTAAATTGTGGGCTTGGTTATGGGTTGAGAATAGTTACTACACGAGCCTCGGGGCTCTAGGTGGCAGTCCTAGTCTTGGTCAGCCCATAGGTTGGGCCATAACAAAAATTTAATTTTAAATTTATTTGATAAGCTTATTGATTTTTTTAATAAAAAGACCACTATTAGCAAAAACAGGACTAAAATTGCTTTAGAGACTCTCTTGTTTGTACTCAAGGTTATGCACTATTTTTAACCGCTAATTTTAACTAAATTAATTCCATTTGATAAAATAAAAAATAATTTATGATTTATTTTTTTATTTTTAGAAATCAAATATATATATATATAAATAAATTTAAAAATATATTTCTCATATGTTATTATTTTAATGTATATTTAAAGAATTTTTATAACATTATTATATTGTAAATAATGTTATTGACTCTTTAATTTATAAATAAAAATTATATTTAAATGTATAAATTTAAACCAGACCGTAATATTTGATTTGATTTTATAATTAATAGTTTCAGTTAATTTAAAATAGGAAACCCATATATATATATAAACTTGATCTGAAAATTACTCTAAATCCATTCAGAGCTTGCACCTAAATTCGGCTAATATTCTATTCGTAATTGGAATTGCTAGGTTCAATTTCAAGTTAAAATCAAAATTTTAAAAATTAATAAAAATTTTAATTGTTAAATTTCATTTGAAATCGAAGTAAGAGAAACGTATCATCTGATTCCAATTACCCTAAAATTTGAACCTGAATCGCAGATTCCGGCCGGACCCTCAATTGTTGGAATCGCAAATCCCACTCGAATCTTTCCCAAGCTTTCTTCAGCCCATTGTTCTCAAGCCTAGTCTACGTCCACAGTTAACAGATCACAGGCGTAGCTCATCAGAAAATTCAATATGCTGAGTTCACGTCTCATTTAACAGATAATAATAATAATAATAATAATACTTTTTGTAATAAAAAAAAATATTAGAGAGAGAGAAAACAAAAATTAAAAGAATGCTTTGATTTTGTCCTTCTGTACTCATGGGTGTTGAACAACAAAAGCAGCTCTTCGTTGGTCGCGTCCGATCTTCCAAGCCTCCACCACCAGGTCCTCCATGCTCGCCAAGGAGACGAGGAGGACCGATTCAAGCCCACATGCTTCATCACCGCAATCTGTAATTGGTCTTTGGAGCCGAGCCCACTCTCTCTCCGTTCCTCTCTCCCTTCTCCGTCACCTTGCTGAGCTGGAGCCCACCTCTTAATATATGGATGCTGCTGCTGAGATGTCTGATGCCATGGGGAATGTAAGAGCATATGATTGCCGAATCTATTTCGTGTGTACACGGTGGCAATCATATGCTAGTGCTGGTAGATACAAAGTTAAGAAGAAGATTAATTTCGAACTTCTTTTGTAGGAACGAGGAAGTCATGCATCAATTGCAACACTAGCTGCCATTTATATTTTCTGCAGTACTGTAAGGCCTCTGATAGCTTCATGAAAAAAGGTTCAAGCTCAAAAGCAGTTTGTTGAAACAATATCTCATAGACGCATATAGACCATAGCATTAAAACTTGTTGGGGAAGCTCTATTTGGAATTGAAAAGCCCTCAGACGCTGAACACATTCATCCTGCTGGCAACCTCTTTTTAATGACTAGGCTTGCCTCTCAAACGCTGGTGAGGACCTATGTATACGGAAACACAGAAAAAGCTGATGTGGAAAATGTAGAAATGAACACGAATAAGTGACATTTTAAAAAAAATATAGGAATGCATGTCAAAATTAATTAACACAAAATAATTAATATATGTCTAAATTAATTAATACAAAAATAATAAATTACTTTGGAATCTATTTCATATAAAATAACTAATATATGCCTAAATTAATTAATTAGGACTATTTATATATTTATATAATTACAAATAATTGAATAATAAATATATAGAATAATAAATTAATTAAATATATAAGATAAATTAAAATTAATCAAACCGATTTCACCATTTAATATTTTTCTTCATTATAGTGTAACATTGAATACCTAAAACTAAGATGCATGGCATGGGAAGTAGTACTGAAGTAAAGCAGTTACGGCTTCTAAAAAATAGAGTGTAAAATTAAATAAATAATAACTATTTTCCTCTTCAATAGCATAGGTCATCACACATCGCGGGTTGGAAGGCCGGAGCATGATACGGGGGAATGCAGAGCATCGGATGGGGGAAGGCAGAGCATTGGCGAAAATCACTTGACCCTCTTCGCCATTCTTCGTGCGACTAGGTAAGTGTTGCTCTTTCTTTTTCTTCTTCTTGCAGTGCGATCTATTTTAACTTAGATCTAGCGGGACTGGAGAGCGTTTTTAAGTTTTGATTTAAATCTTTTTTGAAGAAACGTGTGGCTATAAAGGAAATGTGTTTTCAATTTCAAAGAACTGCAGAAAACGGCCTGAGATATATATATTTGTCGTGTTCGCGTTATGACTCGGAAACGTTTCCGAATGGGGAACACTACCCATCTCGTTTCTCTGCATCGTATAGAAGACATTTTTAAGATACATTGTGGATCCTTGTCTCAATATGGATTAAGCATTATGTGCTCTCTGCAGACCCTGCAATGTACAAGAATTGAAAGGAACAGATGGGTAAGGCATCAGCACGTTGTGTCAACTTCCATCTGGTCCATGGAGCCTTCTTAACAAGAGGTTCAGTACATAGCTAAAGAATAGAAAGAAGGCTCCAATTGCCATTATGAGACCAGAAATTTGCTCAGAAGGCTATGCGGGAACGATGGATGTGAGAATGGATGTTAAACTTACAGCATTAATTTTTTTTATTATTATATTATTAATTTTTATTTTTATTTCTATTCATTTTGCACGCCAGTTACAACGCCTATTTTTGTCAAAAGTTGACCTCTATTTGAGTCGGACTTGTTTGATCTTAAATGATACTTTGAAGATCTTGTTTGGCCTGCAAAATGATTTCTTCACCCATCTTCCTTCATTGGCCCACCACCAAATGCCGTAAAGACCCACGGAATCAGATGTGAAAGGTTGACCGCCTTGAAAGTTTTATGCACACAAGCAGGCTTGCACCTAATGATTCCTGTCTGAACATGATTTGCCAGAAAAGAAAATCCAAGGTCCCACACTCCACTTACTGCAGAAACAAGCTACATATGGCATGTATGAAGTCCAATAGTCGACGTGAATTGTGATTTGTATTAATCATGCATAAAACAATTCTTTGTTTGTTTTTCAAAGAAAACCCAGTAACAATTCACAACATCATGGAATAGAAAATTACTCAGAAACCCACTGTGATAATTAACCAATAAAGAGTATATAATATTTCAATTGCTTGGAATAATCTCTATCTTTTGTTATTTATATTCTCATTTTGTCATTGAAGATGCA